>NC_080184.1:3721710-3734210 GCF_950295315.1 Erinaceus europaeus
GAAGCAGGTCTGCAGGTGTCTGTCTGTCTTTCTCTCCTCCTCTCTGTCTTCCCCTCCTCTCTCCATTTCTCTCTGTCCTATCCAACAACGACAACATCAACTACAACAACAATAAAAAGACAACAAGGGCAACAAAAGGGAAGATAAATAAATAATTACCAAAAAAAAAACACAACACAGATGTAAAGAGCTTTTAGAAATCAACAAGAAGGGGCTGGGCATTGGCACACCTGGCTGAGCACACACGTTACAATGTGTAAGGATCCAGGTTCGAGCCCCTGGTTCCCACCTGCAAGGAGAAAGCTTCATGAATGGGGAAGCAGGGATACAGGTGTCTCTCTGTCTCTCTCCTCTGTCTCTCCCTTCCCTCTCAATTTCTGACTGTCTCTATGCAATAAATAAAGATAATTTTTTTTAATTTTAAAAAGAGAAGTAATTACAGGAGCTAGACCTTCACCTTCTGCACCTCACAATGATCCTGGGTCCATACTCCCAGAGGGATAAAGAATAGGGAAGCTTCCAATGGAGGGGATGGGATGTGGAGTTCTGGGGGTGGGCATTGTGTGGAAATGTACCCCTCTTATCCTAAAGTTTTGGTCAATATTTCCATTTTATTTATTTTCCCTTTTGTTGCCCTTGTTTTTTTATTGTTGTTGTAGTTATTATCGATGTCATCGTTGTTCGATAGGACAGAGAGAGGAGGGGAAGACAGAGGGGGAAAGACAGACACCTGCAGACCTGCCTCACTGCCTGTGAAGCGACTCCCCTGCAGGTGGGGAGCTGGGGGCTCGAACCAGGATCCTTACATTCCGGGTCTTGCGCTTTGTGCCACATGCGCAGGGCCAGGGAGACAGCATAATGGTTCTGTATATAAGACTCTCCTGCCTGATGCTCTGAGGACCCAGGTTCAACCCCCAGCACCACCATCCATCAGCCAGAGCTGAGAAGGATTTGAGGTGAGGGGAGGAGGAGAAATCCCATCTACTTATAGAGGTCTTACAAATCAATAATTTAAAAAAAATGCAAGGTCAGGGAGAAAACATAATGGTGATATAAAAAGACTTTTTTTGCCTGAGGCTCTGAGGCCCCAGGTTCAATTCCTAGCATCACCTTCAGCCAGAGCTGAGCGGGACTTCAGTTAAATTGCAAAACACCAAACAAAAAGAGAACAAACTGTCATTGTCCTGATCTGCAGGGAGTGTCCCAGACACAGTCCCAACCAAGAGAGTGGGGACAACTCAAGGTCACATGGATTCCTGAGCCCAGAAAAAAAAAAAACAGCAAAAACCAAGACACTGAGCGCTGATAATTACTCCTTGCATCATTGTAACAAATGGGTGAGTGAGAAAAGTAGGAACTGTTACCCCGCTGGGTCTTCTTTTTTCTTTTTCAACAGTTGGAAAACTCTCTCTGGTGGAGCTTGGAGCTAGTGCATGAGCACATGCCAGGAGGGTGGGCACCCCCTGGGTTTGAGGCCTGGCATTACGAGGGAGGTGTCTCTCTGTCTCTCATCCTTTCTGTCTCCCCCTTTTCTCTTGATATCTGACTGTCTCTATCCAATAAATAAACATAATAAAAGTTAAAAAAAAAAGACTCTCCTGCCTGAGATTCTGAAGTCCCAGGCTCAGTCCCCAGCACCACCATCAGCCAGAGTTCTTCCCCCTCCTTCTCTCCTTCCCTTCTCTCCTTCTCCTTCTCCTCTCCTCTTCTCCTTCTCTCCTTCTTTCCTCTTCTTCTCCCCTTCTCTCCTTCCCCATGCCCCCTTCCCCCTCCCCTCCCTTTATTCTTTTTAAAAAAATATTTATTTATTTATTCCCTTTTTGTTGCCCTTGTCTTTTTATTGTTGTTGTAGTTATTATTGCTGCTGTTGTTGATGTCGTCGTTGTTGGATAAGACAGAGAGAAATGGAGAGAGGAGGGAAAGACAGAGAGGGGGAGAGAAAGACAGACACCTGCAGACCTGCTTCACCGCCTGGGAAGCGACTCCCTTGCAGGTGGGGAGCCCCGGAGCCGGGGGCTCGAACCGGGATCCTCACGCTGGTCCTTGTGCTTCACGCCACGTGCGCTTAACCCGCTGCGCTACTGCCCGACTCCCCCCACTTTCTTCTTTCTCCTCCTTCTTCTTCTCTTTCTTCTTTCTCCTTCTTTCTCCTCCCTCCTCCTCCTCCTCCCTCCTTTTTTTTTTCTTCCTTGTCTTTGTAAACCACAGTCTTGATCAGCTCGGGTCCGGTGATGCTGGAGTTTGCACCTGGAACTCTATTAATGATTTGGATGGGGAGACATGTACACACAATGAAGTTGGTCTGCATCTCTCTCTCTCTCCGCTCTCAATTTCTCTCTGTCCATTTGAATAAAATAATAGAAATAGAAATAAGAAATAGGGAGTCAGGTGGTAGCGCAGCGGGTTAAGCGCAGGTGGCACAAAACGCAAGGACCGGCTCAAGGATCCCGGTTCAAGCCCCTGGCTCCCCACCTGCAGGGGAGTCGCTTCACAGGCGGTGAAGCAGGTCTGCAGGTGTCTGTCTTTCTCTCCCCCTCTCTGTCTTCCCCTCCTCTCTCCATTTCTCTCTGTCCTATCTAACAACAACGACATCAACAACAACAATAACTACAACAATAAAAACAACAAGGGCAACAGAAAGGAATAAATAAATAAATATTCTTTAAAAAGAAAGAAGCAATAGCCTCCAGGGGGCCAGGTGCTGGTACACCTAGTTAAGCACACATGTTACAATGCGCAAGGATCCGGGTTCGATCCCCTGGTCCCCACCTGCTGGGGGAAAGCTTCATGAGCGATGAAGCAGGGCTCCAGGTGTCTCTCTGTCTCTCTCTTTCTCTATCTCCCTTTCCTTCTTGATTTCTGGCTGTCTCTCACCAATAAATAAATAAATAAACAAAAATTTAAAAAATGATGATAACTACAACATCCCTCTAAGTGGTCAAATGACAAGAAAGGAAAAACTCTCTCACTCTCACCCCCTCCCACCAGAGCCCGTGGTTTCTCCCTCAGAGAGAAGAGAAGCCCCAGGCTGTGGGCAGAAGAGGGTGCAGCCTTGCAGGTCCTCACACGGGATTGTCCCTGTTCCAGTGGGTGCGGGTGGGGAGGGATGCCTCTTGGTTCTCTGGGTTTGGGGGGTAATGGCCATCTCTGTCTCACTGAATCCTGCTGTCAATCACCTCTCCCTGGGAGTTGGGGGGTGGGGTGAGGTTCCCCACACCCTGGCACCCTCACCCATCAGGCTGCCCTGAACACCCACGCCTTTGGGTGCAGTGAGTCCTGAGTGCCAACTCGGATGAACGAATGTATTCATTCTATTGTTTATTATTATTAACCAGGGACCAGGGGCATGAACCTGAGAGAGAGAGAGAGAGAGAGAGAGAGGGGATGAGAGCACCTGTTGAGCTCTGGCTGATGGTGGTGCTGGAGACTGAACCTGGGACTTCAGAGCCTCAGAACCATGATGCTCTCTCCCCAGTCCTATTTTTACCTCCAGGGTTATTGCTGGGCTCAGTGCCTGCACCATGAATCCACTGCTCCTGGAGGCCATTTTCCCCCCTTTTGTTACCCTTGTTGTTGTAGCCTTGTTGTGGTTATTGTGGTTGTTGTCCATGATGTTCGCTCTTGGATAGGACAGAAAGAAAAGGAGAGAGGAGGGGAAGACAGAGAGGGGAAGAGAAAGACAGACACCTGCAGACCTGCTTCACCACCTGTGAAGTGACTCCCCTGCAGGTGGGGAGCTGGGGGCTTGAAACGGGATCCTTAGGTCGGTCCTTGCACTCTGCCATAATATATTTTTATTATTATTTTTAAAATACATATTTAGGCAGTGGTAGTAGACAGCAACACAGTTCTGAAAAGAGACTCCTCTGCCTGAGGCTTTGAAGTCCCAGGTTCAGTCCCCAGCACCACCATCAGCCAGAGCTCAGCAGGGCTCTAATTAGAAAAAAAAAATTAAAAAAAAAGAAAAAAAAAGATGTATTAAGGGGTGAGATGGTGCTGCCCCCCGTAGAGTGCACCCCAGCCCACGGATGAATTCCTTTTTAACAATGTACAACAGGGAAACTCTTGCTTGTGGTTAAATTTTGCCTGAAGGGATGAATCTGTTTCTAGGTAAGTGTGACTGGTTTTGTTAATCTGGGTGTCACAAGAGCGCTGAACATAGCTCAAGACTGCTATTGTTCTTACTATTACTGCTCTTCCTATTCTTCTCCTTGTTCTTTTTTTGTTTTTATTTTTTAATATTTATTTATTTCCCCTTTTGTTGCCCTTGTTCTTTTTATTGTTGTCCTTGTTATTAATGTCGTCGCTGTTGGTTAGGACAGAGAGAAATGGAGAGAGGAGGGGAAGACAGAGAAGGGGAGAGAAAGACAGACACCTGCAGACCTGCTTCACCGCCTGTGAAGCGACTCCCCTGCAGGTGGGAAGCCTGGGGCTCAAACCGGGATCCTTAGGCCGGTCCTTGTGCTTTGCGCCACCTGCGCTTAACCCGCTGAGCTACCGCCCGACTCCCCCCTCCACCCCAATTCTGAGTGCTCGGAACCTCCTCAAAGGTGCTGGATCCTGTTTCTAAGTCCCCTCCCACCTTGACAACTATCTCCAGATCCAACATGCATAATTTAGCAGTGAAGGCGAGAAGGACCGGCTGAGAGGCTGGTGAAACAGACTCTCCAAGCTGAGCTGAGCAGCCGCGACATATTTGCGTCTAGCCAACCAGTAGCTTCAGGACCAGGAATTCTTACATCCGTTGGATGTTTTGTTTATTTTGTTTCCTTTTTTAACCAGAGTCCTGCTTGGCTCTGGCCGATGGTGGTGCAGGGGGTGGAACCTGGGACCTTAAAACCTCAGGCGGGAGATTTTTTTTTTAATATTTATTTATTATTTATTCCCTTTTGTTGCCCTTGTTTTATTGTTGTAGTTATGATTGATGTCGTCGTTGTTGGATAGGACAGAGAGAAATGGAGAGAGGAGGGGAAGACAGAGAGGGGGAGAGAAAGACAGACACCTGCAGACCTGCTTCACCGCCTGTGAAGCGACTCCCCTGCAGGTGGGGAGCCGGGGGCTCGAACCGGGATTCTTGCGCCGGTCCCTGCGCTTTGCGCCACGTGCGCTTAACCCGCTGCGCTACCGCCAGACCCTGGGAAGAATCTTTTATATCACCACTCGCCCATGTCCCTTGTTAATGCTTCTGTGTCTTTTTCATAAGTATCTAGGAGTGGTATTAACAGATCAGAAGATATCTCAATGTTTTTGGTTTGTTTGTTTTTTGCCTCCAAGGTTATTGCTGGGGCTCAGTGCCTGCACCATGAATCCACTGCTCCTGGAGGCCATTCCCCCCCTTTTTTTGTTGCCCTTGTTGTTGTAGCCTTATTGTGGTTATTATTGTTGTTGTTGATGTTCATTGTTGGATAGGACAGAGAGAACTGGAGAGAGGAGGGGGAAGACAGAGAGGGGGAGAGAAAGACAGACACCTGCAGACCTGCTTCACCTCTTGTGAAGGGACTCACCTGCAGGTGGGGAGCCGGGAGCTTGAACTGGAATCCTTCTGCCAGTTCTTGTGCTTTGAGCTACCTGTGCTTAGCCGGCTGAGCTACTGCTCGACTCACCTCTATGTCTATTTGTTTAAAGACTCCCAGATTGTTTCCCCAACGCTCTGTACCAAATTGCATTCTCACCAATAATGTTAAGAGTTCCTCTTCCTCCCTGTTCTCAGCTACAGTTTTCTTTCTTTCTTTCTTTGTTTTTAATTTCTTTATTGGGGAATTAATGTTTTACATTCAATAGTAAATACAATAAGTAGTTTTTACATGCATAAAATTTCTCAGTTTTCCATATAATAATACAACCCCCACTAGATCCTCTGTCATACTTCTTGGAACTGTATTCCCCCCCCCACTCACCCCAGAGTTTTTACTTTGGTGCAATATGCCAATTCCAGTTCAGGTTCTACTTGTATTTTCTCTTCTGATCTTGTTTTTCAGCTTCTGCCTGAGAGTGAGATCATCCCATACTCATCCTTCTGCTTCTGACTTATTTCACTTAACATGAATTTTTCAAGGTCCATCCAAGATTGGCTGAAAATGGTGGTCACCATTTTTAATAGCTGAGTAGTATTCCATTGTGTATATAGACCACAACTTGCTCAGCCACTCATCTGTTGTTGGACACCTGGGTTGCTTCCAGGTTTTGGCTATTACAAATTGTGCTGCCAAGAACATATGTGTACACAGATCTTTTTGGATGGATGTGTTGGGTTCCTTAGGATATATCCCCAGGAGGGGAATTGCAGGGTCATAGGGTAGGTCCATTTCTAGCCTTCTGAGAGTTCTCCAGACTGTTCTCCACAGAGGTTGGACCAATTGACATTCCCACCAGCAGTGCAGGAGGGTTCCTTTGACCCCACACCCTCTCCAGCATTTGCTGCTGTTACCTTTTCTGATGTGTGACATTCTCACAGGAGTGAAGTGGTATCTCATTGTTGTCTTGATTTGCATTTCTCTGACAATCAGAGACTTGGAGCATTTTTTCATGTGTTTCTCAGCCTTTTGGATCTCTTCTGTGATGAATATTCTGTCCATGTCCTCTCCCCATTTTTGGATGGGGTTATTTGTTGTCTTGTTGTTGAGTTTGGAAAGCTCTTTATATATTCTGGTTATTAGCCTCTTGTCTGATGTATGGCATGTGAAGATCTTCTCCCATTCTGTGAGGGGTCTCTTGGTTTGGGTAGTAGTTTCTTTAGCTGTGCAGAAGCTTTTTAATTTGATGTAGTCCCATAGTTTTATGCTTGCCTTAGTCTTCTTTGTAGTTGGATTCATTTCATTGAAGATGTCTTTCAAGTTTATGCGAAAAAGAGTTCTGCTAATATTTTCCTCTAAGTATCTTTCGAAGAACCAACATTTACTTTCATTGATCTTTTGTATGGTTTTCTTATTCTCAACGTTATTGATTTCTGCCCTAACTCTAGTGATTTCTGTCCTTCTGGTTGCTTTAGGGTTCCTTTGTTCTTCTTCTTCTAGGTCTTTAAGATATGCAATCAGGCTGTTTATTTGTGCTTTTTCTTGTTTCCTAATGTGTGCTGGTATGGCTATGAACTTCCCTCTCAGAACTGCCTTAGTTGTGTCCCAAATATTGTGATAGCTTGTGTCTTCATTTTCATTGAACTCTCATAACATTTTGATTTCGTCCTTTATTTCCTCTTTGACCCAGTAGATGTTAAGGAGTGTACTGTTGAGCTTCCACATTTTGGGACTATTACTAATCTTTTGTTGACTGTTAAGTGTTAGTTTAATTTCACTGTGGTCTGAGAAGATGCTTGGGATGATCTCAATGCTCTTGAATTTGCTGATGCTGTTTTTCTGGCCTAACATATGGTCTATCCTTGAGAATCACTCATGTGGTCTTGAGTAGAATGTGTATTCCAGTTTCTTGGGGTGAATGACTCTGAAAATGTCCAATAGTTCTAGTTTATCTATCTCTTCATTTATCTCCCTCATGTTTTTATTGATTTTCTGCCTGGGTGGTCTGTCAAGTTGAGAGAGCGGAGTGTTGAAGTCCCCTACTTTGACTGTGTTGCTGTTCATATATTGCTGTAGCTCTTTCAGTAGATGTTTGATGTATTTAGATGGCTTCTCATTGGGTGCATAGATGTTAAGTCCTCTTGATTGACTGATCCTCTGAGCATTAAGTAGTGTCCATCCCTATCTTTTAAAATTTTATTTATTTTAAAGTCTATCTTGTCAGATATGGGAATAGCTGTTTCTGCCCCTTTTTTGTGGGCGATTGGCCTGTGTGTTAGTTTTCCATCCTTTTACTTTGAGTCTGTGTTTGTCTTGTTGAGTTAGGTGGGTTTCCTGTAGACAGCATATTGTTGGGTTGTGTTTTCAGATCCATCTTCCTACTCTGTGCCTTTTAATGGGTGAATTCAGGCCATTGATATTTATTGATATCAAAGATTGAAGATATTTCAAGCCATTCTTGTAGATTTTTAGAATGCTCTGATAGATAACATATTTATGGTGGTTTTTTCAGGGCAGGCTTGGTAATAGTTGATTCTTTCAACTGTTGCTTGTCTGAGAAGGTTTTGATGCCTCTATCTAGTCTGAATGACAGTCTAGCAGGATATAGTATTCTTGGTTGAAAGCCTTTCTCATTGAGCACTCGATAGATATCTTGCCATTCTCTTCTGGCCTGTAGTGTTTGTGTGGAGAAGTCTGCTGCTAATCTTGTGGGTTTTCCTCTGTAGGTGACTCTTTTTTTTTTTCTCTTGCAGCCTTCAGGATCCTTTATTTACCCTTATTCCTTTCCATTCTAAATATGAAGTGTCCTGGTGTCTCTAAGTCTGGGTTAATTCTGTTTGGGACTCTCTGGGCTTCTTCAACCTTTATGTCTTTTATGTTGTCTAGACTAGAGAAGTTCTCAGCTATTATTTCTTGAAGAATGTTTCCTTCCCCTCCCTCTTTCTTCCTCTGGTAAGCCAATAATGCGTATATTATTTCTTCTGAAATTATCCCACAGGTTTCTGTTGCTGTTTTCAGTATCTCTTAATCTCTTTTGAGATCTCTTCTTTTTTAGTTGTCTCTAATTTGTCCTCGATCTTGCTAATTCTGTCTTTAGCCTCATTTATTCTATTCTCTCTCCCCTCTATTGTTTTCAGGAGTTCATCTGTTTTGTTGCCCTGTTCTGATACTGTTTTAGCTTATTCAGCTAGTTGTGTTCTTAGCTCAGCTATTTCAGCTTTCAGCTCTCTAATAACCTTGAGATAATTAGTGTTTTCTTCCAGAGTCTCATTTGTTGTTTCTGCATTTCTGATGACAATTATTTCAGATTCTTTACTCACTCCTGTGATTATTTCCTTAACTAGCATTTGGATTTGACCTCATTATTTTGTGCTTCAGCATTTGGAGGGCTTCTAGCTGGACTCTTGTCCTGGGTCATTTCTCCAATATTTCTTTTTGTTTGTTTAACTATTTTATATAGTATTTTATGAGGTCCCTCAGTACTTTTCAAATTACTGATCACTTTTGCCTGGATTGATTTATGTCTAAGTAAAGTAATTAAAGAGTTCACAGTTGTGGAAATTGACACTGTTGTTTCAATATTATTTTAATCCTTGAGTTGGAGCTCAGTGGCTTAAAAGCCTCTTTTGTGCTTTTTCTTCCCTGTAGGCTATGGGATCCTGAGGGCTTTTAAACTATAAGTAGGCTTCTTAGCTTAATCACTGACTCCTGACCAAGAGATAAAGCAGGGTGGGGCAGAGATAATCCAGTGGTTATGCAAAGAAACTCTCACAGCCCCACCTCTAGGCCACCTAGGTATAGATCTTCTCCTGAGTTTCCTCCTTAGTTCTCTGTGCCCTGGTGTCAGCACATGGCCTCCGCCCTGCTGCTCTAGATTCTGAGGGCAGTAGCAATGGAGACTCACAGTTGCATTGGGTGAGTTTTAGGGGAGTCCTCTCTTCCCTTCAGCTGTCTTTTTTTGGTGAAACAGACTGGAGGTGGTGTCTCAACTGGTAAACTGCCAGACTGTTACCAGCCACTTAATCACTCCCTAGGCTCCTTTCTGTTCATGAGCCACATGTGTTTGCACTCACTGGTGATTTGGTGGGTTCCTGAAGTTGTTCTAGTCCTGTCTTGTTGGTGGTCTCCTTTGGTATTCCTAGTTGACCCAGGAGAGGAGAGGAGAGGAGAGGAGAGGAGAGGAGAGGAGAGGAGAGGAGAGAAACACAGCTGCTGCTGCTCCGTAGCCCCACCACCTCTGGAAGTCTCTCTTCTTTCTTTCTTTCTTTCTTTCTCTCTCTCTTTCTTTCAGAATCAATATTTTCCAAACACATCCATCCAAAAACATGTGTGTAGACCTATGTTCACAGAAGCACAATTTTCAATAGCCAAGACCAAGTGTCCAACAGCAGATGAGTGACTGAGAAAGTTGAAATACTACTCAGCTATGAAGAATGATGAGGTCGCTTTCTTCACCCACCCCCCCACCCCCATCTTGGATGCAGCCTAAAGGAATCCAGCCAAATCCAGAATCCAGAAAGAGAAGGATGAAGATGGGATGATGTCACTCATGGGCAGACGTTGAGAAATAAGAACAGAAAGTGGGAACGCAAAGCAGTATTTGGAATGGGTTTGGTGTATTGCACCAAAGCAAAGGCCTCTGGGAGTTGGGGTATTTCAGGTCCTGCTGTATGTAGGACAGTGGAGGAGGTCCTAGGCTGGGGGTGAGAATGTTTTGCAGAAAACTGAGAAATGGTACACATGGACCAACGACTGTGTTGACTATAAATAATTAATCCTCTCAATAAAAATATTTATCATTCATTTATTTGCCTTTTTACATTTGTTACTTTTCTTTTATTCATTTGGACAGGACAGAGGGAAATTGAGAGGGGAAGGGGAGACAGAGAGGGAGAGAGACAGAGAGACACCTGCAGCCCTGCTTCCTTACTCGTGAAGCTCTCCCCTTACAGGTGGGGACCGGGGGCTCGAACCCAGGTCCTTTGTTGCTGGTGGTTCTTTGACTCTTCTTGCTGGGACAGTTTTTCCTTATCACGCCTGCTTTCTCTCCTCAGGGTCTGTCTTCAGTCTTTTCTCCTTCTCTTTCTCCTTCTTTTTCTCCTCCAGGGTTATTGTTGAGGCTTGGTGTCCCTGGAGGCCATTTTTCCCATTTTTGTTGCCCTTATTGTTACCCTTCTTGGCGTTATTATTATTTTTGTTGTCATAGCTGTCATCATTGTTGGACAGGACAGAGAGAAATGGAGAGAGGAGGGGAAGACAGAGAGGGGCAGACAAAGACAGACACCTGAGAGTCGGGCGGGAGCACAGCAGGTTAACCGCAGGTGGCGCAAAGCACAAGGACCAGTGTAAGGATCCCGGTTCAAGCCCCCAGCTCCCCACCTGCAGGGGAGTCACTTCACAGGCGGTAAAGCAGGTCTGCAGGTGTCTCTGTGTCTCTCTTCCTCTCTATCTGCCACATCTCTCTCAATTTCTGTCTCTATCCAATAACAAATAAATAAAATTTAAAAATTAAAAAAAGAAAGACAGACACCTGCAGACCTGCTTCACCACCTGTGAAGTGACCCCCCTGCAGGGGGAGAGCCGGGGGCTCGAACCAGGATCCCTCCTCGGGTCCATGTGCTACCGCCTGACCTCCCAGTCTTTCCTTCTTAGTTGATATTTTTCAGGTACCCACCTGGTAACCCCAGCTCTGGCTTCATCTTGAGGGGCCTGGGCATGAGAGACCTCCTGACTCTTGGGGTCTGAAGGGGGAGTTCTTGAATAGATGAGCTGGGGAACACTTCTGGAGACCCCCTCCCCCGAAGCTGTGTGTGTGTGTGTGTGTGTGTTCCCCATTGCTTTCTTTTTTAAAATTTATTTTTAACTATTTATTTACTGAGAGTCGGGTGGTAGCACAGTGGGTTAAGCACACGTGGTGCAAAGCGCAAGGACCCGCATAAGGATCCAGGTTTGAGCCCCCGGCTCCCCACCTGCAGGGGAGTCGCTTCCCAGGCGGTGAAGCAGGTCTGCAGGTGTCTGTCTTTCTCTCCCCCTCTCTGTCTTTCCCTCCTCTCTCCATTTCTCTCTGTCCTATCCAACAACAACGACATCAATCATAACTACAATAATAAAACAACAAGAGCAACAAAAGGGAATAAATAATAAATAAATATTAAAAAAATATTTATTTACTTTCCCTTTTGTTGCCTTTGTTGTTTTTTATTGTTGTTCTAATTATTGTTGTTATTGATATTGTTGTTAGAAATGGAGAGAGGAGGGGAAGACAGAGAGGGGGAGAGAAAGACAGACACCTGCAGACCTGCTTCACCGCCTGGGAAGCGACTCCCCTGCAGTTGGGGAGCCGGGGGCTCAAACTGGCATCCTTATGCCAGTCCTTGCGCTTTGTGCCACCTGAGCTTAACCCACTGCACTCCCTCCCCATTGCTTTCTGTGTTGTTAAGACATCAGATATAGCAGGAGCTCAGAGGACAATAAGGAACCTTGGGGTGGGGTAGGGGAGGCAGGCAGTCACCTGGTAGTGGACCCAGGTTCAAGCCCCATATTGGTTCCCACCTGCAAGCTTCAAGAGGGGTAGAGCAGGGCTACAGGTGTCTCTCTGTTTCTCTTCCTCTCTACCTCCCCCTCTCTACTCTCAAGTTCAGTCTGTCAAGTAAACAACTTTTTTTCTTAAATAGTCAGGCCAGTGATCTGGGAGGTAGCGCAGTGGGTAAAGCATTCGATTCTCGGGCTGGGTGGTGATGCACCTGGTTGAGCGCACATGTTACAATATGCAAGGACCCAGGTTCAAGTCCCTGTCCCCACCTGCAAGGGGAAAGCTTCACAAGTGGTGAAGCAGGGCTGCAGGTGTCTCTCTGTCTCTCTTCTTCTCTATCCTCTCCCTTCCCTCTTGATTTTTGGCTGTCTGTATCCAATAAATAAATAAAGGTAATAAAAAAATTAAAGCATTGGATTCTCAACCATGAAGTTCCAAGTTCAGTCCCCGGCAGC
>NC_080184.1:3739210-3882429 GCF_950295315.1 Erinaceus europaeus
ATGTTCGTGAAATGACAGAGTGCGATCGAGAGTAACGCCAAGATAGACTGGCTGGGCTTCATGCTGGATTCTCGTATCGCCAAGCTGCACATTAAGCTCACGCGAGGCCGAGGCATGGTGTAGATGGAAAACAGATGATACCGTTTTTGCAGTGCTAGGGATTAGTCGCCATTTTTTACAGTAATCAGATATCAGAGACATGTCTTTCGTGAGTGTTTCCTCGAGGATGTCGAACTTGGATGCCTGAGTTGCACAGCAGATGTCATCGGCGTAGATGAACTTCCTTGAAGAGGTTTCTGGGAGGTCATTGATGTAAATATTAAATAGCGTAGGAGCCAGAACAGAGCCCACTGCAATAAGCACACATATTACAATGTGCAAGGCCTCAGGTTCAAGCCCCAGGTCCCCACCTGCAGAGGAAAGCTTTGCCAAGTGGTGAAGCAGGGCTGTAGGTGTGTAGGAGAGAGACAGAGAGACACCTGCAGCCCTGCAACACCACTCGTGAAGCTTCCTCCTTGCAGGTGGGGACCAGGGGCTTGAGCCCAGGTCCTTGTGCACTGTGATGTGTGTGTGCTTAACCAGGTGTGCCACTATCTGGCCCCTAAATAAAATATATCCCTTTTTTAAATGGACGGGAGTTCAAGCCCCCCACTCCTTACATCTGTTTTCTTCCTCACTTCCTCTTTCTTTTTCTTTTTTTAATCATCTTTATTTACTTATTGGATAGAGACAGCCAGAAATTGAGAAGGAAGGGGGTGATAGGGAGGAGGAGAGAGAGACACCTGCAGGCCTGCTTCACCACTCACAAAGCTTTCCCTCTGCAGGTGGGAACCAGGGGCTCGAACCCGGGTCTTTGCGCACTGTTAATATGTGCGCTTAGCCAGGTGCACCACCGCCTGGCCCCTCTCTTTTTCTTCTTTTCTTTTTTTTTCCAGCTTCTAGCAACAGATGTACCTGTCTTCTCAGATCTTAAATTTTTTTTCTCTTTCCTCCAGGGTTATTGCTGGGCTCGGTGCCTGCACCATGAATCCACCGCTCCTGGAGGCCATTTTTCCCCCCTTTTGTTGCCCTTGTTGTAGCCTCGCTGTGGCTATCATTATTGCCATTGTTGATGTCGTTTGTTGTTGGATAGGACAGAGAAAATGGAGAGAGGAGGGGAAGACAGAGAGGGGGAGAGAAAGACAGACACCTGCAGACCTGCTTCACCACCTGTGAAGCGACCCCCCTGCAGGTGGGGAGTCGGGGGCTCGAACTGGGATCCTTATGCCGGTCCCTGCGCTTTGCGCCACATGCGCTTAACCCACTGTGCCACCGCCTGACCCCCTCAGATCTTAAATTCTTCCCTCCTTGTCGCCAGCAGCTGTCATCTGGACCCAGCCACTGCTCTCTCTCTCTCTCTCACTCTCTCTCCCTGCCCCTTCTAGTCTGACCCTCCACCCCTCTCCTGTCCCTCCCTCCCCCAAGGGATCACTGAGAGGATAGTGAGGTCCTCTCAGATAATCCAGGATCATCTACTGAGCTCCAGTGTTCCTATTTAATCACATCAGCTAAGTCCCTTGAGGCCACAGCTTCAGAGGTTCCCAGGGGATTAACCCCTGGACAATTTTTCTCCTGACCACAGTTCCAACCCCTTAACCCTCAACCCCAACCCCCAGGGCTAAGGCAATGAGAGAGACACACCACCACCACCACCACCACCACCACCCCGCTTCTCCTCTCAAATAAATAGCAGTTGTTACTACAATGTTTAAATAATAGGTCCACAATGGATTTTATTCTTAATTTTATTTATTATTGGATAGAGACAGAGATGAATTGAGGGGGAGATAGAGGAAGAGAGACAGACAACAGACACCACCACTCTTGAAGATTCCTCTCCCCTGCAGGTGGGGACTGGGGGCTTGAACCTGGGTCCTTGTGCACTGTAGCATGGGAGCTCATTCAGGGAGACCACTAACTGATCCCTAAATAAAAGCTGCTTATTTTTTTTCTTTAAATGAAGACACACACACACACACACCACGGAGAGAGGGACTAGAGCTCTGCTCAGCTCTGACTGATGGTTGTGCAGAGAATTGAAAAGACTTTTGCAGAACTATTATGCTGTCTCCCCCACCCAGTCCTGGCCCTAGATTATTTTTATTTTATTTATTTATTTATTTATTTTTTGACTACGGGGTTATCGCTCGGGCTTGGTGCCAGCACTACGAATCCACTGCTCCTGGAGGCCATTATTGCCATTTTGTTGTCCTCGTAGTTGTTATTCTTCTTGTTGTCATAGCTGTTGTTGTTGTTGGATAGGAACAGAGAGAAATGGAGAGAGGAGGGGAAGACAGAGAGGGGGAGAGAAAGACAGACACCTGCAGACCTGCTTCACCACCTGTGAAGCGACTCCCCTGAAGGTGGGGAGCCGGGGGCTCGAACAGGGATCCTTATGCCGGCCCTTGCGCTTTGTGCCACGTGTGCTTAACCCACTGCGCTACCCCCTGGCCCCCGCAAAATATTTTCATGGTTGAGGCATCAAAGGACCTAGGACCCAGGTTTGAGTTCCCCGTCCCCACCTGCAGTGGGAAAGCTTCACAAGTGGTGAAGCAGGGCTGCAGGTGTCTCTCTGTCTCTCTACCTCCCTATTCCCTCCATCCCTCTTGATTTCTGGCTGTCTCTATCCAATAAATAAATAAAGATAATAATAATAAAAAAGGAAGGGCATAAGGTTCCCGGTTCGAGCCCCCGGCTCCCCACCTGCAGGGGAGTCACTTCTCAGGCGGTGAAGCAGGTTTGCAGGTGTCTGTCTTTCTCTCCCCCTCTCTGTCTTCCCCTCCTCTCTCCATTTCTCTCTGTCCTATCCAGCAACGAGGACATCAATAACTAAAACAACAAGGGCAACAAAAGGGAATATAAATAAATAAATAAATATGAAAAAAAAAGAAAAGAAGGGAGATGGCTCAGAAGCAAACATATATGTGAGGTCCTAGGTTTGAACCTTGGCACTGTATTAAGAAATAGTAATGTATTAAGAAATAATGAGGGAGTTGGGCGGTAGCGCAGCCGGTTAAGCGCAGGTGGTGCAAAGCGCAAGGACCAGTGTAAGGATCCCGGTTCAAGCCCCCCGGCTCCCCACCTGCAGGGGAGTCGCTTCACAGGCGGTGAAGCAGGTCTGCAGGTGTCTGTCTTTCTCTCCCTCTCTCTGTCTTCCCCTCCTCTCCATTTCTCTCTGTCCTATCCAAAAACAATAATAATAATAATAATAATGAAATCGTAAGAGAGTTTGCAAAAATAACTCCCCTAGACATTGGAGAAAGCTCAGTGCTGAGGTCTCTCTCTCTCTCTGTTTCCCCCACACACACACACACACAGTAGGACCAGTTGAGAGTCAGACGCTGTGGGTACCCCTTTGAGGAAATGAAGGGGTGGCCCACCCAGGCCCCACTCCCGGGATGGGGGCGGGGAGGACACATGTGATGGGGGGGGTCTGGAGCAAACAGCACCCAGTGTGACTCTAGCTACACACACAGTGGGGGACTGGCCGCCCCGCCCCCTACACCCCAAAGAGGACACAAGGCCACTTCCAAGAGGGCAGGTTTATTGAGAGGGTCAAAGATCATCAGTGCAGCGCCCCTCCACCCCCCCACACCCACCCACCCAGAGGGCTTCCGAGGTGAGGGGGGGATTGGGACCCAGGCATAGCAGCAGGCAATGTGTGTGTGGGGGCTCCACCCACCCCCGTGCCCCTCCAGGTGGGGCGTCTGAGAATCCGGGGCCTCAGGTGTCCGAGCTGGTGGGGGGACTTTGGGGTGTCAAGAGACGCTGTCGCAACCCTGATCTCTCTTCCTCCTGCGAGGACACACAGTGACCACCCTCAGTGGGGTCCCACGTCACCCCTCTGCGCAGGGAAAAGGGGAGGGGTCCCCACGTTCCCCCCAGTCGCCGGCTTCTCCCCCCTCCCCCGGGTCTCACCATCTCCGAGGTTGTGCTGGGGCTGGCGCCCACTGGGGAGCCCCCCTCGTCCCGGGAGCATTCGGGGCCCACTTCCTCCTCATACTCTGTCAGGCAGTCCGATTCCTCCCCTGGGGTCCAGGGAAGAGGGTGCAGGTGAGGGGAAGCCCGGGGAGAAGAAAGGGGAGGGGTCCACCCCAATCTCTTTCCCCTGGGCAGCTTGGGTCACGGGGACAGGTGTGCCCATCGCCCACTGTCCTCACCATCTCCACAGCCGTCGGAGACGTAGATGGTGGTTGGGGGTTCGATCCTGGATACAATCTCCGCCAGGTCAGTGAAGCCAGAACTGGGGAAACCCAGAACCTGTAAGAGGTGAGGGGTGTGTGTGTGTGTGTGTGGGGGGTGCATCTGGTTGAGCACAAATGTTACAATGTGCAAGGACCCAGGTTCGAGTCCCCGGTCCCCACCTGCAGGGGGAAAGCTTCAGGAGTGGTGAAGCAGGGCTGCAGGGGTCTCTCTGTCTCTCTCCCAACCCCCTTCTTTCTTGATTTCTGACTGTCTCTATCCAATAATTAAATAAATTAATAAATTAGGGGGCCAGGCGGTGGCACAGCAGGTTAAGTACAGGTGGCGCAAAGCGCAAGGACCGGTGTAAGGATCCTGGTTCCAGCCCCTGGCTCCCCACCTGCAGGGGAGTCGCTTCACATGTGGTGAAGCAGGTCTGCAGGTGTCTGTCTTTCTCTCCTCCTCTCTGTCTTCCCCTCCTCTCTCCATTTCTCTCTGTCCTATCTAACAATGAATACATCAATAACAATAATAATAATAACCACCACAAAAAGGGCAACAAAAGGGAAAAAAAAAAAAAGCTTCCAGAAGTAGTGGATTCATGGTACAGATACCGAGCCCCAGCAATAACCCTGGAGGGAAAAAAAAAAAAAAAGTTAATAAACTTAAAAAAAAAAAAAGGGAGTTGGGTGGTAGCGCAGTGGGTTAAGCGCACGTGGCCCAAAGCGTAAGGACTGGCGTAAGGATCTGGGTTCGAGCCCCCGGCTCCCCACCTGCAGGGGAGTCGCTTCACAGGTGGTGAAGCAGGTCTGCAGGTGTTTGTGTTTCTCTCCCCGTCTCTGTCTTCCCCTCCTCTCTCCATTTCTCTCTGTCCTATCCAACAACAATGACATCAACAACAATAACAATAACTACAGCAACAATAAAAAGACAATAAGGGCAACAAAAGGGAAACTAAATAAATAAAATTTTAAAAAATCATAAATTAAAAAAAAAAAAAAGATGGGAGATGGACCAGCCATTTTGGGGGAGGAGGGTTTGAGTAGCCTTGTGGTAACCAGGAATGGGACACTGTGTGTTCTCTCTGCCTAGTGGAATCCAGGGTGTCTTTTTTATTTGTTTGTGGAGAAGGTCAGTAGGGTTTTTTTTTTGTGGGGGCAGGAAGGGACCCAGATGTGGGGGGGGGGCGTCCCCCTCAGCTTACATCAGCCCGGCGACTCTCATTCAAGTCCGTGGAACGCCGGTCAGTGAGCATCTTCTCAACGATGTCCCCCCGACTCCAGCCCCCGAACACGGCCTTCCCGTACTGGTACCCCACATCCTGCAGAAAATATGGGGGTGAAGGGGGGTGTTTGGGGGAGGGCAGGTGGAGACGGTGAAATGGCTCCCTTGGATAATGTGCTAGCTTTGCTATGTGAACGCCCAGGGTTCGAGCCCAGCCCCCAGCATATTGGAGGGAGCTTTTGGTATCCTCTCCATTAAAAAAAAAAAAAAGTAAGTATGAAAAGAATGGGACAGAAGTTTCTAAATCCTCCCCCACACACACACAGCCCATGTTCTCTCTCTCTCTCTGCCTCCTCCTCTCTGCTTAACAAGACTCTTCTTGTTGAGTCTCTGCCCCCCCCCAAAGAGATTAAACATGGACAGCTATGTCTACAGGTGTTGCCAGGGGAAAAAACAGCATGCTGGCCCCTGCCTCCTGGGCTGTGCCCTTGCCAGACATCACCAATCAATGCTCTCATATTCTCCTCCTTCTGGTCCCAAGCTCCTGTTGCCCCTGACAGACAAGACATCACTCATCCATCTCCGCATGTGCGCCCAACAGACATTCCTAATCTATCTCTGCATAGACCCATGACAGACATCACTAATTCATATCAGCATGCCTTCCTAGTAAGGATGGACCCAAGTCTGATTGACTGATTTATTTATTTATTTATTTATTTATTTATTTATTCCCTTTTACCCTTGCTTTATTGTTATAGTTATTATTGTTGTTGTTATTGATGTCGTCATTGTTCATTGTTGGATAGGACAGAGAGAAATGGAGAGAGGAGGGGAAGGGGGGGGATAGACACCTGCAGACCTGCTTCACCACCTGTGAAGCGACTCCCCTGCTGGTGGGGAGCCGGGGGCTCGAACCCGGATCCTTCATCTGGTTCTTGTGTTTCGCACCACCTGCGCTTAACCCGCTGTGCCACCACCCAACTCCGTCCGGGACCCAAGTTTTAAAATTTTTCTTCTTCTTCTTTTTTTTTTTTTTTTGTGGCCTAGGAAGCGGTGCAGTGAATAAAACATGAGACTCTCCAGCATGAGGTCCAGAGAGTTCAATCTCTAGCAGCACATGTACCGGAGTGATGTCTTATGTGTTCTCTCTCTCTCTTTTATCTTTCTCATTAATAAATAAATATTTCAGAAAAGAAAAAGAAAAACCTCTGGACAGATCTCCCAGCAAAGTGAGTGGTGCATATGAGCCCCACACCTGGACCTGTGAAATAGCTCTGGGATAGTGAGTGCACTGCTTTACCATGTATGAGATCCAGGTTCAAGCCCAGCTCCCACCGCACTGGAGGAAGCTTCACTGCTGTGGTCTTTCTCTGTATGTGTGTCTGCCTTTCTGTCTCTACCTAAAATAATGATGATGATGATGATGATAATAATGATAATAATAATGCTGGGGTAGATAGCAGAATGCTTCTGCAAAAAAAGACCCTCATGCTTAAGGCTTCAAAGTCCCAGGTTCAATCCCCTGCACCACCATCAACCAGAGCTGAGCAGTGCTCTGGTAAAAAAATAAACAAATAAATATAAATAAAATAAATAAGGGGCTGAGTGGTGGTGTGCCTATCTCTCTGTCTCCCTCTCTCCCCTCTTCCCTCTCAGTTTCTGGCTGTCTCTATCCAATAAATAAATGAAGAATTAAAAAATTAAAAATAGTGTGGGGTCAGGCAGTAGCGCAGTGGGTTAAGCACACATGGCACAAAGCGCAAGGGCCAGCATAAGGATCCCGGTTCGAGCCCCCCGGCTCCCCACCAGCAGGGGAGTCGCTTCACAGGCGGTGAAGCAGGTCTGCAGGTGTCTGTCTTTCTCTCCCCCCCTGTCTTCCCCTCCTCTCATTTCTCTCTGTCCTGTCCAACAATGACGACATCAATAACAACGATAATAATAACCACAACAATGGTAAAACAACCAGGGTAACAAAAGGGAAAAAAAAAAAGGCCTCCAGGAGCAGTGGATTCATGGTGCAGGCACTGAGCCCTGGCAATAACCCTGGAGGCAAAAATAAGTAAATAAATAAATAACAATAGATACAATAATAATAAATAATGATTATAATAAAGAAAAGACACGGACATCTTCCTGTCCAGCACACAGAACGTGACACTCCTTCCTGAACCCCCTGCAGACATCACTAATTGATCGCTGAGCAAGACCCTTCCACAGAGCCCAGGGGAGGAATGGAGCCATGGGAATCCCCACCCGAAAGCTGCTCTGGGCTTAGGTGGGAAGCTGAGAAAGGTGAAGTGGGAATGTGGGAAGGTGGGAGGGAAACGTTGTTGACCCTCCCTCCACCCCACCCCCCCAGGCCCTGTGTTCCTCCACATACTCCAACCACCCCCCACCCCTCGGCCCAGCTCACTCACATAGATCTGGTCGAATTTTCCAAAGTCCATGGTCTTGAAGCAGTCGATGGGAGGCCGGAGGTACTCACAGTAGGAGCTGGACTTGACCACCTCGAGCTGCCGCACGCAAGACACGTAGGCCAGACGGGACTGGATCTCCGCCATGTCGGGGACCTTGATCTTGTCAGCCCAGGGGTTCAGCCGTTTCCACAGCAGCCACCAGCCCGACAGGCTGTCGCCATAGGTGCTCAAGTCTGTCTCGTCCTGGCTTCCCACATCGATGGCCACAACCGTCTTGGCCCCCATGCTGCGGGCAATGTCCGCTGAGGAGGCCCCCCCCCAGTGGCTGTCAGTGTGCTGGGAATCAGGGTAGAGTGGGGGGGGGGGCTTCCCCCAATCCCATACACACCATCATGCAAATATATGCACACACACACACACTATGTGCATAGAAACCTGTCGGGCATTAAGCCAGCACCCCCTCCATCCTGCATTGCTGATACTACGGCCTATTTTCATAATCATCAACATAATCATCGTTCTGCCTGAAAGATCCCCACCCATCCCATTGATCTCTCTTCTTTCTACCTCGAGACCCTCCCCGTCTGCAGGGTAACATTAATCCCACCGGTTAAAACTCTCGCAACAGTTGCCAAGGAAGCTTCCACCTTCCCAGCGTGTTTTTGCCTTTCTCCACCCCCCTTCCTAGCCATTTCTGTTTCTGACTTGCCACTTCTGGGTTCTATCCTATAAAAGCGTTGGCTCTCTGATCGATAGATCCTTTTGCATTACCATGCTGCCACTAGTTCCTGAGTCATCTATCTCCCGCGTTGCTGAGTGAGGGCTGAGTCCGGTCGACTTCTCTCCAACCCAGAGAGCACGGCGCCCCACGCTAGCCCGGCAGAAACGGATGATATTAGGAGGGGATTGTCGGGGGTAGTGGTTTAAGATGTGGGAATAGGGGGGAGGCATCAGAGGGATGGAGGAGAAGGCCACAGAGGGTCAGGGCTGGGTGGGAGAAGAGACAGGACAGAGTGAGGGAAAGAGCATAGTGGGTCTGCAAAAAGACTCTCCTGCCTGAGGCTCTGAGGTTCCAGGTTCAATCCTCAGCACCACCGTCAGCCAGAGCTGAGCAGGACTCTGCCTCTCTCTGTGCATTTTTCTCTCTGAATCCCTCTCATTAAAATAAAATAAGTAAGATATTTTAAGGGGGGGGCAGATGGAGGTGCATCGGTTAAGTACACATAGTACTACACACAAGGATACTTGAAAGGACTCAGGTTTGAGCCCCCGCTCCCCACCTGTAGCTGGGATGCTTTGCAAGCAAGCAGTGAAGCAGGTCTACAAGAGTCTCTGTCTGTCTCCCTCTCTCTCTCCTCTCCCCCTTCTCAATTTCTCTGTGTCCTATCAAACGAGAAAAAAAAAAGCCATCAAACCCCCTGCTCCCCACCTGCAAGGGAGTCGCTTCCCAGGCGGTGAAGCAGGTCTGCAGGTGTCTGTCTTTCTCTCCGCCTCTCTGTCTTCCCCTCCTCTCTCCATTTCTCTCTGTCCTATCCAACAATGATGACATCAACAACAACAATAATAACTACAACAATAAGACAAGGGCAACACATGGGAATAAATAAATAAATATTTTTTAAAAATTAAAAAGAAAGAAAGAAAGAGAAGCTAGGGTGGTCTGGGAGGTAGCCCGGTGGATAAAGCATTGGACTCTCAAGTGTGAGGTCTTGAGTTCGATCCCCAGCAGCACATGGACCAGAGTGATATCTGGTTCTTTCTCTCTCTTTCTCATAAAAAAATAAAATCTTGAAAGGAGAGAGAGAGAAGAGAGAGAGAGAAGCTAGGTAGGGCACCTGGTTAAGTACACATCTTTCAGTGCACAAGGACCCGGGTTCAAGCCACCACTCCCTACTTGCAGGGGGGAAAGCTTCCTAAGTGGTGAAGCAGGTCTGCAGAGGTCTCTGTCTCCCTACCTCCCCCCTCTCTCTTGAGTTTCCTGTCTCTAGCCAATAAATAGATAACGAGAAAAGATGAAGGAAGGAAGGAGCCTACCTATTTGGTTGGGCCAGGGTGGTGGCACACCTGGGTGAACACATGCCACAAAGTGCTAGGACCTGGGTTCAAGCCCCAGTTCCCACTGGAAAGAAGATAACTTCCCAAGTGGTGAAGCAGGGCTGCACCTCTCTCTCCCTCTCTCTCTCTCTCTCTCCCTTTTGCCTCTTTCCCTCTCAATTTCTCTCTGTCTCTGTGTAAATTAAGCAAATAAAACAGGTATTAAAGGGGTTGAGCAGTAGCGCAGTGGGTTAAGCGCAAGGACCGGCATAAGGATGCCAGTTTGAGCCCCCGGCTCCCCACCTGCAGGGGAGTCGCTTCACAGACGGTGAAGCAGGTCTGCAGGTGTCTGTCTTTCTCTCCCCCTCTCTCTGTCTTCCCTTCCTCTCTCCATTTCTCTCTGTCCTATCCTACAATGATGATAGCAATAATAACTACAACAACAAAACAACAAGGGCAACCAAAGGGAATAAATATTTTTTTAAAAAACCCACACATATATAAAGACCTCTTACAAATCAACAAGAGAAAAGCAGGGCCTAACAGACAGCACAATGGTTCTGCAAAAAAAAAAGACTCTCCTGCCTGAGGCTCTGAGGTCCCAGGTTCAATCCCCAGTACCCCCATCAGCCAGAGCTGAGCAGGGCTCTAGGCTCTCTCTCTCTAGTAAATAAATAATGTTTAAAATAAAAAAGGAAGAGTGGAAGGCAGGCAGACACCCACACACACCGCAATAACACTCACACAGCTCAGCCCTCGCCCTCCCTTGGGGGGTGGGGGGTGGGAGTCCCAGGGACTAAACCCAGAGTCTAGCAGGTGTTCCCTCTCCCCCTCCTGGGCGTCTGGAGGGAGGGGGATGCCCTCCCCTGGCTGTAGCAGCGTGAGTTGAGTGCGTGAAAGGTTAGGCAAGCATCTCCTTGTACACCCACCCGGCTGGCTCTGGGGGTGGGGATGGGGGGTGAGGTTGTGAGAAAGCTTGGGGGTTGTGGGGGGGGGAAGGCTCTCCCACTTGCCTGGCAGGTTATTGATATAGCCGCCATCCATGAGGAGGTGCCCATCCTTGGGGTCACACAGCGGGGGTAGGTACCCCGAGAGCGTCATGCTGGCTCGTACATATCGCCACAGGGAGCCTGGTCAGCACGTGGGGGTTGGGGGAGGGGGGAGGGGCAGACACACAGACATGGACAGACATAGGGACACGCTCAGCGGGTGGGGGGGGCCTCCTGGCTGACCTGGTAGGTTGTTGAGGTAACAGCCGTCCACCAGCCAGTGGCCATCCCGGGGGTCACACAGTGGGGGCAGGTAAGGGCAGTAGGAGGCGCTGGCCCTGACATAGCGCCACACGCAGCCTGGGTGGGGGTGGGGACGGGGTAGGGGGTGGGGGCCCAAGGGGCAGGGGTGAGGCAACCACCCCCCTTCCCAACTCACTCCTCTCCCCTTCCTCCTCCCCTCTACCCTGGGTGGGGTTCCCTGACTACTCCCCATTCCCCTGCACCCCTCCCACCAAGAACACACATACCTGGGACCTCCGGGGACATTAGTGGGTGACAAGTTAGTGACTTGGCAATCAGGGCCCCCCGGCGACTGATCATTTGTGTTAATGGCCAGCAGGGATGCTGGGGGAAGGCGGGGAAAGCCCTCCCCACCCCACCCCCACCCCCGATTTGCCCGCTCAGCCCGCCCCTCCGTCCCCAATGCTGGTTTGGGGGTTCCCAGAGATACCCACCATCTTTGTGAACCCGCATAGCCGAGGCAGTGATGTCCGTGGTTATGTTGAAATACGGCAGCCACAAGTCCTGGTGGGGAAGGGACACACGGGTGGGGGGCAGTTGCCCTTAAGTGAACTTGGGGGTGAGGTGAGGTTGGGGTGGGGGGCGGCTATGGGGGTGCAGGGGGGAGACGCACCTCTATCTGCTTATCCTGGAAGACTCGGTGGATACTGCGGTTGAAGGCGGACCCCGTGAACATGGAGGTGACAGGGTAGGTCAGGTCCAGCACGGGCTCTAGGACGGACGTCATACTCTACAGGGGTTAAGTGGGGCGGGGGGGGGGGAAGCGCACCCCAATTTCAGTCCAACAGAAGTGACTTGGGGTCAGACAGAGAGGACAGGGATTGAGGGTGACCTAAAAGGACTTGGGTGAGTGTGTGTACGGGAAGGGGGTGGTGGTGGTGGTGGAATGGGTCCCTGGGACCTGGGGGAAGGGGGGCATAGAGGGGTCACGTGGTGGGAGTCTAGGGGGTCCAGCTTACTTTGGCCCACTCCCGGGCGCGCTGCTTGGTGCGGCTGGCGCTCCGCTCCTCCGCGTACAGCGCCCCGATGAAGGAGCCAATGGAGGTACCGCCCACCAGGTCCACGGGGACCCCTGCTTCCTCCAGTGCCTTCAGCACCCCGATATGTGAGCAGCCCCTGTGAGCCGGAGGACACCCAGGGATGGGCAGGGGGCAAAAAAAAAGGGACCCCCACCACCCCGCAGGCCCTGTCCCCAATACAGCCCCTCTAACTGCTGACCCTAGGTGGAACCCCTAGATCCCACCCTCAGAAGCTCCTCCTGTTCTTTATTATTATTATTACTATCTTTTTTTTTTTAATTTTTTTTATATTTATTTTATTTATTTACTCCCTTTTGTTGTCCTTGTTGTTTTATTGTTGTAGTTATTATTGTTGTTGTCGTTGTTGGATAGGACAGAGAGAAAGGGAGAGAGGAGGGGAAGACAGAGAGGAGGAGAGAAAGACAGACACCTGCAGACCTGCTTCACCGCCTGTGAAGCGACTCCCCTGCAGGTGGGGAGCCGGGGTTCAAACCGGGATCCTTATGCCGGTCCTTGTGCTTTGCGCCACCTGCGCTTAACCCGCTGCGCTACAGCCCGACTCCCTATTACTATCTTTTAAAAAAATATTCATTTATGGGAGTTGGGCAGTAGCGCAGCGGGTTGAGCGTACGAGGCTCAAAGCACAAGGACCGGCGGAAGGATCCCGGTTTGAGCCCCCGGCTCCCCACCTGCAGGGGAGTCGCTTCAAGGCGGTGAAGCAGGTCTGCAGGTGTCTGTCTTTCTCCCCCCCCCATCTTCCTCCTCTCTCCACTTCTCTCTGTCCTAACAATGACAACATCAATAACTACAACAACAATAAAAAGACAACAAGAGCAACAAAAGGGAAAATAAACCAAATGTTAAAATATTCATTTATTTATTCCCTTTTGTTGCCCTTGTTTTATTATTGTAGTTATGATTGTTGTTGCTATTGATGTCGTCGTTGTTGGATAGGACGGAGAGAAGTGGAGAGAGGAGGGGAAGACAGAGAGAGGGAGAGAAAGACAGACACCTGCAGACCTGCTTCACTGCCTGTGAAATGACTCTCCTGCAGGTGGGGAGCCGGGGGCTCAAACCGGGATCCTTATACCAGTCCTTGCGCTTTGCGCCACCTGCGCTTAGCCCGCTGCTCTACCGCCTGACTCCCTATTACTATCTTTTTATTTATTAGATAGAGACAGCCAGAAATTAAGAGAAAGGGGGGGAGACAGAGAGGGAGAGAGACAGAGAGACACCTGCAGACCTGCTTCAGTGCTTGTGAAGCCTTCCTCCTGCAGGTGGGGGAGGGACTGGGGGACTGAACCCGGGTCCTTGCGGATTGTAACATGTGCACTCAACCAGGTCCGCCACCACCCAACCCCGCTTCTCCTGTTCTTATCTCCACAAGACTCCTAGAGCTGAGTGCCCACCAGCTCTGGCCCCTCCTCACCAAACACTGGCCACGCCCATGGTACCTGACCACGCCCACCAAGCTCACCTCCCCCACTGGCACAGACCACGCCCACCAGACACAACCATACCCACTCCCACATCTCCACCCATCAGATAAGATCCGGCCCGCCACCTCCACCCCTGCACGCCAATGCTGGCTTCACCCCAAGTGTTGACCCCGCCCCCGTCATCTCTGACCACACCCATAAGCCATGCTCACTCCCACTCACCTCCATCCATCAGGAAAGGCCCCACCCACCAATTTCTGGCTCTGCCCGTGTTGACCACGCCCCCAGCTCTGGCCCCTCCCCCACCAATACTGGTTACGTCTGAGGCATGGCCCCGCCTCCAGCAGCTCTGGCCCCACCCACCAGTCAGCTCTGGCTCCTCCCTCCCCAGTGGCCACGCCCACCCATCCATCAGATAAGGCCACGGCGGCCAGCTCCGTCTCCGCCCACCCAGTCAGGCTCCACCCCCCAGATTTGGCCCCGCCCACCCACCTGTCAGAAGGGGCCCCCCCTCACCTGGCCCCGCCCCCGCCCAGCACCAACGCGATGGTGTTGCCCGTGAGCACCCGGGCCAGGCGGGAGAAGTCGCTGTGGCGGTCAACGCGCCTGGAGAAGACCTTCTCGTAGAGTTCGTGCTGGGGTGGAGGGGGACAGGGAGAGAGACCAGGCCCAGGAGGACGGAGGTTGGGGGGGGGGGCGGGCTTTGCAGGCGCCAGCCTCCGGGCCTCCAACCCTGCCCCCCTCCCCGCCTTCCTAAGATCTCTAAGGCCTGCCACTCCAAAACTTGGGGTGCAGGGGGGTGTCCCCCTCCCCAACCTGGGGGGGAGCCCCCCTCCCTCACCAGCTTGGCAGGGCTGCGGCGTGAAAAGAGGCGGCGTGGGCAGCGAAGGTGCAGGTGTCCCGAGCACCAACTGCGCATATTCAGCCACTCGACGGTGCGGGTGGGGCCGGGGCCTTCCTCTCGGTGCAGCAGGACCAGCTGTTTGAGGGCACGCACCGCCGTGTTCTCCAGCATCTGTTCCAGCTGCAGGAGCAGGCGAGGGGAATGGTGTAGGGGGGACGTCAGACCCCACCTGGTTCCTTGGTCACCTGGGATGGGCTAGGGACCACCACCCTCCCCCAAGGGTCTCCCACGGGGCACCGTGCCCTCCAGACCTGGCCGAGCGTGGGCTCCTGGTCACCCAGGCCCACGATGAGGATGCAGTCAGCTTGGCGCAGACAGCGCACGGTCCACGGTGTCAGTGACGTGTCAGTTTGATACAATACTATCCGGTGGGCGTCCTCTTGCTGGGCCAGCCACCCCGACAGCCGGAATTCCTGGATGCTGGGGATTGGGGTGGGGGGGGTGTAGGGAGGATGGGGCAAAGGGCCATGGTCACTTGGGGCTGATTGAGGGGTCATATTCAAACCCCCCTGGAAGCCATGGAAGGCTTCCACTGAGGGTGGGGAGAGACTTGGATACTAGGGAGACCACCCCCACAACAACTGATCTGTGTACCCTTCTCAGGGTTGAGTATCATCCCAAGATCTCTTCCATTAGATAGACCCTAAGGAACCCAACACACCCATCCAAAAAGACCTGTGTGTACACAGATGTTCTTGGCAGCACAATTTGTAACAGCCAAAACCTGGAAGCAACCCAGGTGTCCAATAACAGATGAGTGGCTGAGCAAGCTGTGGTCTAGATACACAATGGAATACTACTCAGCTATTAAAAATGGTGATTTTGGGGAGTTGGGCGGTAGCGCAGCAGGTTAAGTGCATGTGGCACAAAGCGCAAGGACCAGCTTAAGGATCCCGGTTCGAGCCCCAGGCTCCCCACCTGCAGGGGAGTCGCTTCACAGGCGGTGAAGCAGGTCTGCAGGTGTCTGTCTTTCTCTCCCTCTCTCTGTCTTCCCCTCCTCTCTCCATTTCTCTCTGTCCTATCCAACAGAGATGACATCAATAACAACAACAACAATAATAATAACTACAACAATAAAACAAGGGCAACCAAAAGGAAAATAAATTAATTAATTAAACTATTAATCCCCCCCGCCAAAAAATAATAATAAAGGGGAAAGAAAAAAAAAAGATATCCCATTAGCTGGATGGGTAAAGCACACCACAGGGCTCGAACCAGGTCTGAAAGGATCTCGGGCTTGTAGGTCTGCCTCCCCCTTCCCCATCCCCCCCTGGCCCCCACTCCAACACACACACCTGTCCAGCGCCGAGGCCCCCAGGCGAGCCCGGATGATGTCACTGTTAAGTAGGAGTGTGGGGCCTGAAGAGGGGAGGAGGGAAGTTAAGGGGGGGGTCAAGGTCATCAGTGTCCCCGCCCCCACAAATACACTCACTCACTCCAGGGGACCCCTAGCCCAGTACTCACTGACTTGCCCACGGGTCTCCATTTCCTGACCAAGGCCCTTTGCACGAGCAGCCAGGGCGCTCTGGTTAATTGGCAACCAGCTCTGATCACCCCCCCCACTACTCTCAAACACCACTGGCCCCAGCTACCAGGACTGATGGAGCCCACCAGCACTAGCCCGGCCCCACTAAGTAAGACTGATTCACTTCCAATCCACTTTGGCCCCGCCCACCAATGGCCCCTCCCACTAGTTCTGACCCCTCCCACTAGCTTTTCCAACCAGCACAGGTCTACCAGCTCTGGCCCCGCCCACTGATGTGAATTCTCTTCCAATCAGTGCTGGCCCCGCCCACCATCTCTGGCCCCAGCCACTGACCAGCTCTTGACCCCAACCCAGGGGGACCAACTTACTTCCAACCAGTGCTGGCCCCGCCCACAAACTATGACCCCGCCCCTACAGACCCAGAGTCACTCCCATCCACATCTGGCCCTGTCCCACAGACATGGGCTCATTCTCAACCAGCGCTGGCCCCACCCACCAGCTCTTAACCCACTCCAGGGGGACCAACTCACTTCCAACCAGCTCTGACCCCGCCCACCAGCTCTTGACCCCACCCCAGGGGGACCAAATTCACTTTCAACCCAGTGCTGGCCACGCCCACAAACTCTGACCCCACCCCCACAGACCTGGGCTCACTCCCATCCATACATGGCCACGCCCACCATATCTGGCCCCGCCCCCAGACAGGGACTCATTCTCAACCAGCGCTGGTCCCACCACCAGATCTGGCCCCGCCCCACTGACACTGACACAGAGCTGGCCCCGCCCACAGGACATAGACTCATTCCCAACCAGCAACGGCTCCACCCACTAGGTGTGGCTCCGCCCAGCCGCCGGACTGACCAATGGCCTGCAGCGCGTGCTGCAGCTCCAAGGTGAAGGCCACCATGGGCACCTCCGTGCACACAGGCAGCACTGCCACCGTGGACAGGTTGCTGGCCGGGTTGGTGAGCTCTGCATGAGGGGGGACGCCCAGCCCCGAACCTGCGGAAACAGAAGAGGCTGCCTGCAGTCCTGTATCCAGGGAATTGGGTCTCTTCCTCAGAACCAGTGTCTCCGGGGTCCCCCCCCCGTCCCCCCCCCCCCAAGCAAGGGGAGTAAGGCCATGGTGAAGCCTGTGGAATTACCCCAGGTTTTGCTAAGAGATTGATACCTAGTTATCTTGCTTTCTTCTTACTCTTTTTATTTATTTTATTTATTTATTTTAAGGGGAAAGCTTTCTTAGCTTTGCAACTGATAAAGCAGTGTTGCAGGTGTCTATCACCCCCTTTCCTCTCGGTTACTGGCTGTCTCTATCCAATAAATGAATAAAGATAATTAAAAAATCTAAAAAGAAGCTTTCTTATTTATTTCTTGAATAGAGACAGATAGAAATTGAGAGGGAAGGGGAGACAGAGAAGTAAAAGAGACAGAGAGACACCTGCAGCTACTCTTGAAGCTTTCCCCCTGCAGGTGAGGGCCAAGGGTTTGAACCTGGGTCCTTGCGTACTGTAATGTGTGCGCTCAACCAGCTGTGGCACCACCTGGCCCCTCTTTCTAAGATTGATTTATGCGAAAGAGAGCCCCACTGATAACCTTGGGAGCAAAAGTAAGTAAATACATATTTAAAAAAAAATACTGGCAGGGGTAGATAGCATCATGGTTCTGCAAACAGACTCTCATGCCTGAGGCTCCGAAATCCCAGGTTCAACCCCCTGCACCACCATAAGCCAGAGCTGAGCAGTGCTCTGGAAAAACAAAACAAAACAAACAAAAAACTTCAACACTACAATATGCCAGTGTTCTGGCTAAAATAAAAACTTAGGGACCCAGGTGTGGTGCTCTCAGTTAAATACACACACACACACACACACACACACACGTTACCAGACACAAGGGCCAGGGTTCAAGCCCCCAGTCCCTACTTGCAAGGGGGAAGATTCACAAGCAGTAAAGCAGTGGGGCAGGTGTCTTTCTCTCTTCCTCTCTTCCTCATGATTTCCCCTTTTTCTCTCCTTTGTTATTATTAATGATTGACTAGAGACAGAAATTAAGAGAGAAGGGGGTGATAGAGATGGAGAGAGACAGAGACATCTGCAGCCCTGCTTCAATACTCGCGAAGCTTTCCCCCTGTAGGTAGAGACCAGGGGCTTGAATCCAGGTCCTGTGCACTTAATCAGAGACACTGTCTGGCCCATCTCTTTGTCTTTATATGAAGAAAAATGAAAGGTGGGGGGAGGAGACTCTCTTATATACAATAAAACTAATCATTAAAAAAAAAAAAAAGAAAAGAAACCAGGCTGGTGATGGCTCACTCGGTTAAGTGCACATATCACTATGCACTAAGTGCACATATCACTATGCACAAGGTCTGGGGTTCGAACCCCTGGTCCCCACCTGCAGAGAAGATGCTTCCTGAGCTGTCTGCAGGTGTCTCCCTATCTCCCCTTTCCCTCTCAATTTCTTAGAAAAACAAATGGCATCAGCGAGTTCTAGCACCGAGCCCCAGAGAACCCTGGTGGCAATAAAAATATAAAAAAAAAGGAGCCTCCTACTTCGAGAAAACTACAACTCCCAGGAAGCACCGGGAAGGGAAGCAATAGCTAGAAACTTCCCAGAATGCCCTGGGCCTCAAACCTCGACTCCATCTCCCAACTTGCTCTGGGCCGAGATTCTCGCTTTTAGTATTGTCACCCAGCATCCAGCTCGGCTCTCATGACTCTATGCCTGGGCTCTTGAGACCCACGACCCCCCCCACACACCCCCCCCGCGTGCCCTCGGTTAAAGACTGAAGACTCCAGACCCGGAATTTCATCTCCCAGCATGCCCCAGGAAGTTCCAGGTTTGGACTCCATTTCCCAGCATGCTCTGGTCTACGCCCTTCATTGGACTACATCCCCCAGCATCCCCCGCGGCCCACAGGTGCCCACCTGGGAAAGGTCCCGGGAGTTGCTGCAAATCCCCCAGGATTTTCTGGCTCAGCAGGTGGATGAGACGGGTCACGACCTGGGGAGTTGGAGGGGAAGGAAGTGGCCCACTGACACTGAGGACCAACGATGCGCACCCCCCCTATTTTTCTTCCCTACCCTCTCCCCCAGGGGTGCCTGGGTCCCCTATTTCCAAGTACCCTATCACCATCACCACTATTCTGCAGGTGTGTGTCCCCCACCCCCCAAAAAAGCCACGCTCTCACCCGCAGACTTTGCCTCCTCCCATTGGGCCCCATCCACAGGCCACGCCCACCCGATGGGGCCACACGCACCAAGACCACGCCCACCAATCGAGGCCCCGCCCCTCCCCGCAGGGCCGCACCTGGGGGTACCGGCGTTTGATGTGACCCAAGGTCCCCTCGGGGAGCTTGGCCAGCTCCGTGTCCCGCACTGCGTGCACCGTGGTGGCCCGCGACTGGTGAGTCAGCGCCTCCACCTGGGGGAACCGTGCATGTTCAGGGCTGCAAAGACCCAATGGAGGGAAGCCTGCGGAGGGGGGGAGGTGTCTCCAGATAGGGAAGGGGAAGACCCCCTCAACCCCACGGGGGTCTCGCTTCCTAGGATGGCTCTGGGGAGCGGCGGCGAGGGGTGAACAGGGAAGCGGGTGGAAGCCCCCCTCCCACTCCTTTGATCCTTCCTAGTTATTATGTTTTTCATTGTTATTGAAATTCTTCATCTTTATTAATTGGATAGTGACAGCGGGCAGGGATAGATAGCATAGTGGTTATACAATGAGACTCTCAGGCCTGAGCCTCTGTAGCTTCAGCTTCAATTCCCCTGTGCCATCTATCATAAACCAGAGCTGATTAGCGCTCTGGTGATTTAAAAAAAAAAAAAAACAGGAGGCCAGGTGGTTTCGCACCTGGTTGAGTGCATGTATTATAAAGCGCAAAGGACCTGGGTTCGAGTTCCCGATCCCCACCTGCAGGGGGAAAGTTTTACAAGTGGTGAAGCAGGGTTGCGAGTGTCTCTCTGTCTCTCTTCCTCTCTATCACCCCCTCCCGCTTGATATCTGGCTGTCTCTATGTAATAAATAAAGATAATAATTTTTTTTTAATTAAAAAAAAAAGACAACCAGAAATTGAGAGGGGAGGAGGTGACAGGGAGGGAGAAAGACAGAGACACCTGCAGCCCTGCTTCACCATTTGCAAAGCTTTGCAGCTACAGGTGGAGACCAGGGTCTCGAACTTGGGTCCCTGCATATTGGAGCATGTGTGTTTAACCAGGTGCGTCACTGCCTGGCCTCATTTAAATTTTTAAATATTTATTTATTTATTTCCTTTTTGGTGCCCTTGTTTTTATTGTTGTTGTAGTTATTGTTGTTGTTGTTGGATAAGACAGAGAGAAATGGAGAGAGGAGGGAAAGACAGAGAGGGGGACAGAAAGACAGACACCTACAGACCTGCTTCACCGCCTGTGAAGTGACTCCCCTGCAGGTGGGGAGCCGGGGGCTCAAACCAGGATCCTTACGCTGGTCCTTGTGCTTTGTGCCACTTGCACTTAACCCACTATGCTACCACCTGAGTCCCCAATTTTTAAATTTTTAAAAAAATATGTTACCTTTACTTATTGGATACAGACAGCCAGAAATTGAGAAGGGATAGAGGGGGAGAGAGACCAAGAGACACCTGCAGCCCTGCTTCATCACTCATCAAGCTTTTCCCCCTGCAGGTGAGGACCAGGGGCTTGAACTCGAGTCCTTGTGCACTGTGACACACGTGTTCAACCCAATGCGCTACCCCCTACCCTGACCCTCTCCCTTTTTTAAAAAAAATTATTTATTTCCATTTTGTTGCCCTTGTTGTTTTTTATTGTTGTTGTAGCTATTGTTGTTGATGTCGTCGTTGTTGGATAGGACAGAGAGAAATGGAGAGAGGAGGGGATGACAGAGAGGAGGAGAGAAAGACAGACACCTGCAGACCTGCTTCACCGCCTGTGAAATGACTCCCCTGCAGGTGGGGAGCCAGGAGCTCGTACTGGGATTCTTCTGCTGGTCCTTGCGCTTTGCGCCACGTGCTCTTAACCCACTGCGCTACAGCCCGACTCCCTTTCTTTTTTTCTTTACCAGAATGTGAACCTGGGACTTCGGAACCTCAGGCCTTGAGTCTCTCTGCATAACCATTGTGCTATCTGCCACCACCCTATTTTTGTTGTTGTTGTTGTTTGTATTTATTTTGGATAGAGACAGAGAGACAAAAGAGAGGGGATGTCTCACCACGCCCACAAGGTCTCCGCGGCCATATTCCCCGACCAGCTCCTTCTTGCCACTGCCTCTCTGAATGACACTCCGCAGTCGCCCGTTCAGGACGATATAGGTGCAGTCTGAGCGGTCGCCCTGCCTGAGAACAGAGGGTGCGGTGGGGAGGGGGGGAGATCGGGGTGGTGGCTGGGGGGGGGGCAGGTCCAGGGGCTGCAGGGGCTGTACCTGTACAGGGCTCGGCCGGCTTCCACTGACGTCCAGTCGATGGCGAAGTCCATCTGGCGCACAAAAGGTGACATCCGGGCGGCCACCGTGTGGGCGGCACTCAGCACCACACTCGGCTGGGCACGCATGATCCTGCGGTGCAGGGGTGCAGAGAGGTGGGCTTTAGAAGAGCGGGGTTGAGCCCCCCCCCCGCCTCCCCACCTGCAGGGAAGTCGCTTCACAGGCAGTGAAGCAGGTCTGCAGGTATCTGTCTTTCTCTCCCTCTCTCTGTCTTCCCCTCCTCTCTCCATTTCTCTCTGTCCTATCCAACTACGACCACATCAATAACAACAATAATATCTACAACAATAAAAAAAATAACTAGGGCAACAAAAGGGAAAATAAATATACATAGGGAGTCGGAGAGTCGTGTAGCGGATTAAGCGCAGGTGGAACAAAGTGCCAAAACCCGCGTAGGGATCCTGGCTCGAGCCCTGGGCTCCCCACCTGCAGGGGAGTTGCTTCACAAGCGGTGAAGCAGGTCTGCAGGTGTCTATCTTTCTCTCTCCCCTCTCTGTCTTCCCCTCCTCTCTCCATTTCTCTCTGTCCTATCCAACAATGATGACATCAAGAACAACAAAAATAATAATTGCAATAAAAAAAAACAAGGGCAACAAAAGGAAATAAATAAAATAAAATAAAAATTATATATATATATATATGTTTAAAAAGAAAAAAGGAATAGAATAATAGGGTGGGTAAGAGGTGGCTGGGAAGTGAGGTAGGAGGGCTCCAAGCTGCCCCTTGGAAGTTGCATCTGGGATCCCAGGCCACTACCACCACCACCACCCTCCACCTGCACCCCTGCAACCTCCCACAAATCGTACTCGTAGAAGTCAGACTTGGAGATGCGTAAGAAGGTGCAGTCACGCTGTGCCCGCAGGGTGAAGATAAGGGGTTCCCCTGTGAGCACCGCCAGCTGCCCCACCAGCTCCCCGGGCTGCGCCACGAACAAGCACACGTCCTCGGCCTTGTCAATCATACGCTGGTAGACGTGCAGACAGCCCCACAGCACGAAGTGGAGGCTCACGTCCTGCAGGTGGGGGACAGGGGGCAGGTGTAGGCATGAGGCGGCACCCCGGTTTTCCGGGCTTTGCTCAGTTCAATCCCCCAGAAAGATGAAGGAAGGAAAGAAGGAAGTAAGGAGTGAGTGAAGGAGGGAGGGAAGGAGGAAGGCCATGGCTGTCAACTGTGTCTTTGTTTATCAGAGAGAGAGAGAAAAAGAAAGACAGGAAAAGAGGGGGGCCGGGTGGTAGCGCTGCAGGTTAAGGGCAGGTGGTGCAAAGCGCGAGGACCAGCGTAAGTAAGGATCCCGGTTCGAGCCCCCGGCTCCCCACCTGCAGGGGAGTCGCCTCACAGGCGATGAAGCAGGTCTGCAGGTGTCTGTCTTTCTCTCCCCCCTCTCTCTGTCTTCCCCTCCTCTCTCCATTTCTCTCTGTCCTACCCAACAACGATGACAGAAAGAACAACAATAATAACAACAACAACGATAAACAACAAGGGAAAAAAAAAAGGAACAGAGAGAGAGAGAGAGAGGGGCTGGGTAGTGGTGCACTCTTAACTGTGTCCTTATCAAAGAGATAAGAGAGAGAGAGGAAGAGAGAGGGAGGGAGACTGGCTTTTTGGTAAATGCTCAATTGTCTTTATCAAAGAGCTTTTGCACAAGCTCCCTCGCTCTATCTAGAATGTTCTCTTTGTCCCTTGCTACAGTGAACCCCGACACCCTTCCGTCCTCCTTAGTGGGGGGGGATGGGAGAGAGATCGAGGGTCACTTCCTCAGAGATGCTGCCCTGACGGAGCCTGGTCCCGAAGGCACCCCCCCCCAAATCCATGAGTTTTACAAGACCTTTCCCTTTGCATAACCTCTTTCTGGGTTGTGGGCCTTTCTGCAGGGGCTGCCCTGGCCCTGGGGTACCTTCTGTCAGCAAAAAGGACAGGGAGAGAATCACATGGTAGAGCCCACCCCACATGTTACAATGCACGAGGACCCGGGTTCAAGGCCCCGGTCCCCAACTGCAGGGGGAAAGCTTTGCAAGTGGTAAAGCAGGGCTGCAGGTGTCCCTCCTACTGTCTCGATTTCAGGCTGTTTCTGGCCAATAAATAAAATAATGAACAATTTTAAAAAAGAAAAAGAAGGGGTCAGGTGGTAGCACGGCAGGTTAAGCGCAGGTGGCGCAAAGTGCAAGGATCAGCGTAAGGATCCCGGTTCGAGCCCCCGGCTCCCCACCTGCAGGGGAGTCGCTTCACAGGCGGTGTCTGTCTTTCTCTCCCCCTCTCTGTCTTCCCCTCCTCTCTCCATTTCTCTCTGTCCTATCCAACTACAACGACATCGATAACAACAATAATAACTACAACAACAATTTTAAAAAGGGCAAGAAAAGGGAAAATAAAATCTAAAAAAGAATAGGGAAGCTTCCAATGGAGGGAATGAGATACGGAACATTGGTGGTGGGAATTGTGTGGAATTGTGCTCTTCTTCTCCTACGGGCTTGTTTATCATTAAGTCAGTATAGAGGGGAGGGGAGGGGAGGGGAGGGGAGGGGAGGGGAGGGGAGGGGAGGGGAGGGGAGGGAAGAGGAGAGGAGAGGAGAGGCAGAAGTCACCGAAACACCCAGGGCAAGCTGCGGCTCCGGGAGGGGTGAGAACTGGTAGGGGTCCAGTGTGGGCTGGGCTAGAATCACAGGACAGGGTCAGAGGTCAAAGGTCAGCCTCACCTGGTCTCCCTGGCGGGCAATGATGGTGCCGGCTTTGGCGTGGTGCAGCAAGACCCGGCTGTTGAGGAGGGAGAGATCCTGAGGGGTAGGGGTGTTGAGAGCAGGGGTGAGCCAGATGTGCCCCACCTCCTGGAACCCCAGACCCTTGACCCTGGGGGGGGGGTCAGCCCACAGTCCCGCTTAGCTGCCACATGACCACGCCCCTTCTCACCTTACCCAATAGCCAGGGCCCCTTTGACCACGCCCTCTCAGGACTAGGCCACAGGTCCACGTGGAAAGAACGGGTCCCAGCACCAGCACTTAGCCACGTCCCCTGGTCCACCACGGGCCACGCCCCCTCCTGACCACAGCCAACCACCAAGTTCCATCACGAGGTCATGCCCCCTTCCTCAGCCCAGCCACGCCCCCTCTAGACCACATCCAATTGCCATTAAGCAGCCCAGCCTCTCCTGGGCCCAGCCTGACCACGCCCCCTCCTGCTCCCCGCCTGGCCACGCCCCTTCTGACCACACCCAATGAGCAAGCCGCATTTTGTGGCCACACCCCTCCCTGGTCATCGACCAGTCCACACCCCCTCCTGACCACAGCCAATGAACAGGCCCCAACGTGTTACCACCACCTCTTCGATTTCCAGCCTGAACACACCCAACAGCCAGGCCCCTCCTGACCACCTCCAACAACCTGGTCCCAGCACTAGAGTACAAACCCCTCCTGGTCTCCACAGGACCACGCCCCTTCTGACCACACCCAATGACCAGGCCCCTTTATGAGACCACGCCCCACCCCAGGCCAGCCACACCCCTCCCGCTCACACCCAGTGAACCGGACCCATCATGTGACCACGCCCCTGCCAGTCCCAGCCTGACCACACCCAACAACCAGGTCCCATCCTGTGGCCACGCCCACCACGCCTCCTGTCAAACGCCAGCCACGCCCCTCCTGATCACACCCAATGATCAGGCTGAGTGGTCTGACCACACCCCTCCTGGCCACACCCAATGACCAAGCTGCTACTTGTGGCCACGCCCCTCCTGACCACATCCAATAGCCTGGACCCAGCACTAGAGTACAACCCACGTGATCACGCCCCTTTCTCACCACACCCAATGACCAAGCCCCTTTATGAGACCACGCCCCACCCCAGGCCAGCCACACCCCTCCCACTCACACCCAGTTAACGGGGCTCTCGTCATGTGACCACGCCCCAGCCAGTCCCAGCCTGATCACACCCAACAGCCAGGTCCCATCCTGTGGCCACGCCCCTCCTGGCCACACCCAATGACCAAGCCGCATCTTGTGGCCACACCCCTCCCTAGTCAGCTGACCAGTCACACCCCCTCCTGACCACAGCCAATAAAAATGTTCATTGGCCCCAACATGTTACCACGTCCCCTCCCATTTCTAGCCTGAACACACCCAACAGCCAGGCCCCATGGTGTGGCCACGCCCCTTCTTAGTCCCAACCTGGCCATAAACCCTCCTGACCACATCCAATAGCCTGGTCCCAGCACTAGAGTACACTCCCCCTCCTGGTCCCCACATGCCCACACCCCTTCCGACCACACCCAGTGGCCAAGCCCCTCTATGAGACCATGCCCCTTCCCTGGCCCAGCCTCCTTCTTCTTCTAGCGTTTGCCCTTCTTCCGTAGCCAGTCAACAGCAAAGCTGTCAGGAGCTGCTTGTTGCTGGCTTTGAAAGTGACTGGGATCCATGTGGATTCAGTCGGCTGGGAAGGATCGTCAGTTTCCCCAATGAATGGGTACTCACAGGATGCACCACGAGAAGCCTGATCACACCCGACAACCAGGTCCAATCCTGTGGGCGTGCTGACCACGGCCCCCCCAAAATGCCGACCACGCCCCTCCTGGCCACACCCAACAGCCAATCTCTGCGGGCCCCACCTCACCTCAATCCGCATGAGTTTGGCCAGCTCCCGCTTGGCTGCATCGAAGATGCTGCTGGTCTGGCGGCCCTGGTAGGGCCCAAAGGGGCAGCCCCCCGAGGCTGACTCGTCCTCGCAGTAGCTGTACTCACAGGCACCTGCTGGCTGCTCCCGGGGCTCCTGAGTGGGGGTCTGCATGGGACAAGGGCGAGGGGCAGGAGGTGACACTCCAGCTCCTGCCCCACCAGCCTGGGTGATGGAAGAGGCACCAGGCAGGGGCTCACCCGGGTGGGCGCTGCCTGGGATCCCCCTGCGGCCTCTTCCTGCAGCGACACGGAGATGCGGCCGCGCTCGTAGGCCATGTCGAAGTCGGAGCGGGGGCCGCCCTGCAGGCCTATGGTAAAGGGGGACATTGTCCTGAGAATCCTTCTCATCCCAAGTCCTCGAATGCAAACCCACCCTCACCACCACCACCACCCCAAAAAAAGAAAAAAAAATCAGAGAAGGGCCAGGCGATGGTGCACTTGGTTAATTACACACAGTACAGTGTGCAAGGACCCAGGTTCAAGCATCCCGGTTCCCACCTGCGGGGGGTGAGGGGGGAAGCTTCATGATTGGTGAAGCGGGGCTGCAGGTGTCTCTTTGTCTCTCTCCCTCTCTATCTCTCGCTCCCTTCTCAGTTCTTCTCTGTCTCTAGCTTATGAGTAAATAAATAAATTTTTATTTTAAAAAAAATCTGAGAAATTGTTGGCATTCCCATTTCACAGATAAGAAAAAAAAGGGGGGGCGGGAGTAGCACAGCGGGTTAAGTGCACATGGCGCGAAGCACAAGGACCTGCGTAAGGATCCCGGTTCTAGCCCTGGCTCCCCATCTGCAGGGGAGTCGCTTCACAGGCAGTGAAGCAGGTCTGCAGGTATCTATCTTTCTCTCCCCCTCTGTCTTCCTCTCCTTCTCTCCATTTCTCTCTGTCCTATCCAACAACGACATCAATAACAACAACAATAAAACAACAAGGGCAACAAAGGGGAATAAATAAATAAAAAGACAGAGAGGAGGCAGTGTCATGGTTCTGCAAAAGACTCATGTCTGAGGCTCTGAGGTTCTGGGTTCAGTCCCCAGCATCACCATCAGCTGAAGCTGAGCAGGGCTCTAGTAAAAATAAGTAAATAAATAAATAAAATAATATAACTGGGGGCCAGGCGGTGTCGCACATGGTTGAGCATACATGTCGCAGAGTGCAAGGACCTGGGTTCAAAGCCTCTCCCATCTGCAAGGGGGAAGCTCAGTAGTGAAGCAGGACTGCAGGTGTCTCTCTGTCTCTCTCTAGCTTCCTTTCCCTCTCAATTTCTCTCTGCTTCTATCCAATAAATACAATATGAAAAAGAAAATATTAAAAAAAAATAAGAACTGAGATACTGAGATAAAAGAAAAGAAACTATCAATTAAAACTGACCACTTTTGAACTCCAAAGCCAGAAACCCCAGCAACTCCCGACCCAGCGCCCCCAAACCTGATATGTCTACAGGCATGGAGATGCAGCGACTCAACAGGGGGGCAGAGGGGGCATCCAGGGAGGTGGGCTTCACAGGGTCCCCTGGGAGGAGAGAGGACACTCAGGTTCCAGCCCCGCCCTCAACCACCCAGGAGGCGGGGCCATACCAGGAGGTGGGAATGTTTGGGAGGCAGAAGAGGGCGTGGCCAGATAGTGAAAAGCAGCTATTGGCTGGGGTATTGAGAGGGCGCAGTCAGGTGGCAGGGTGGGGCTAGGGGGCTGTGTCGAGAAGGGGCGTGGCCTGAAGAGGGGGTGGGGCGAAGTCAATGAGGCAGGTTATTAGCTGTAGCATGAAGGGGCGTGGCCAGGAGAGGAGGCGTGGCCAAGGGAGGGTGAAGCCAGCCAATGGGGCATGGTCTTTGGATGTAGTCTGAAGGGACACGCCCAGGAGAGGTCTCCAGTTCGGGTTTGAGGGTGGGGAACCAAGGGGCTGTGGGTAGGGGTACCTTCCTCCCATCCAGAGTGAGCAGGCCTCTTGAGAACATAATTAAGGGGAGATAGAGGCCAGGCTTTCCCAGAAGGTGGGGAGAGCTCCCCTCTGATCCGCACGGGTACCTGCGGGTCCAGGCAGTGGGGGTTCTTCTGTGGCCGAGATACCCATCACCCGCTTGGAGCCACGCACGGGGCTAGTGCGGGCTGGCAAACCCGGGCTAGGGAAGAGGCGCAGAGGCTGGATCTCCTGAAGGGGGGGGAGGGGAAAAGAGAGGACTTAAGGGGTGTTCTGGGAGGTGGGCATGTGATGACTCCCCGCCCCCACACCCCCCACTGCCTGCTCTCTGAACTCACGTGGCTGAAGAGCTCGTTGGTCAGCCCCAGGTAGTTGTGCAGAGCCAGGAAGGTGACCCTCTGCAGCCTCACCATGATGATCTGCAGGGTGGGTATAGAACCCGGGGAGGCTTGGAGGACCCACCCGACCCAACCCTGGTGGGCGTGGCCAAGGACCAGGGCCTTTCCCAGAGGGGCGTGGCCTGAAAGAACGTGGCTGCCATAGGCCAGAAAACCTGGGAGGGCGTGGCCACTTGGACTGAGGCTCTGGAAAGGCTTGCCTCAGGGGGCGTGGCCCAACAACAGGGTCTCTCTGGAGGGGCGTGGTCAGGACAGGTCATGTGGGGCGTGTCCTTGAAGGGGCGGGGCCAGGAGAGTGTGATAGCCCCCTTATTCCCTAGCAGGATTGAGGGCATGGACAAGACAGGGCGGGAGGGCGGGAGGGGTGGGGGGGCTGGGTGGTGGTGCACCTGCTTGAGCGCACATGTTACAGTGTGCAAGGAGCTAGTTTCAAGCCCCCAGAACCCACCTGTAGGGGGAAAGCTTTGCAAGTGGTGAAGCAGTGTTGCAGGTGTGTCTCTTTCACCCTCTCTACCCCTCCCTTCCCTCTCGATTTCTGACGGTCTCTATCCAATAAATAAAAAAATTAATTAAAAAAAAAAAAAGGCAGAGAATCTTGTCCCCAGCAGAGAATCCTGGAAGGGGCGTGGCCATAACAGGATAGGGAATCCCGGAAGGGGTGGGCCTTAAGTGGATATGGCCACAACCACCACGGGAGTAGCCCGGAGAGGTACTCCCTATATGGGCGTGGCCATAAGGGGGCGTGTCTCTGAAGGGCGTGGCTAAGGTGTGGTTGTGGGTGTGGCCAGGAGAGGGGGCGTGTCCTGATAAGAAGTGGGGCCAGGGCAGCCCAGATAAAGAGCTGGTTCTTGGGCATCAGAGAAAAGTTGGACCCATCCCGGAATTCAAAAAAGAGGGGAGTCTTGGAAGAGGAGAAGCAGGTGAGAGGCCCCAAGTTAACTGTTCAGCCCCGAGGGATGGCAGAAGGGAGGTACCGGGGTGCAGAGACCCTTGCTGACCTGCACGACCCGGACTAAGCTCTCGGGATACTTGGTGAAGACCGCCGAGAAGGCCTCCACCGGCAGCCGCAGGACGGTGGAGTCGCGGGCTGCCCTGGCAGACACAGTGCGCTGCGGATGCTGGTGTCCCTGGGGTGGGGGTGAAGGGGGGCAGGGAGTCAGGGTCCGGGCTTCTGGAATCTCCTCTCTGGCCCTCCTTCCTCCCAACCCTCCTGGAAGCCAATCCCTTCAGAGACTGGGGCATCTGGGAGGTGGCTCAGCCAGTAGAGGGCAGGATTTGAAGGTGAGAGGTCCTGAGTTCTAAACCCGGCAGTGCAATACACCTGGCTCTCTTTTCTCTTTTTTTCTCCTTCTTTCCTTCCTTCCTCTCTCCCTTCTCCTCCTCCTCCTCGTTTTTCCTCTCTCTCCTCCCTTCCTTCTCCTCCTGTCCTCCTCCTCCTCCTCTTCTTCCTCTCTCTTTGCCAGACCAAAAGGTTTCCCTTTTGCATGCTGTTCCCACGTGGTGGTCGCGATTCAAACTTGGTCCCTTGCATATGGGAAAATGTGCACTCTACTTGGACTATCTCCGAACTCCTATAAATAAATTTCTTTCTATGTGGCCCGGCAGGTGGTGTAGTGGATAAAACACTGGACTCTCAAGCAGGAGGTTCTGAGTTCAATCCCTAGCACCTCATGGACCAGAGTGATGGCTGATTATTTCTCTCTCTCTCTTCCTATCTTTCTCATAAATAAATGATTTTTAAAAAAAAAACTTTCTGTGAGTCGGGCGGTAGTGCAGCGGGTTAAGTGCAGGTGGCGCAAAGTATAAGGACCGGCAATAGGATCCCTGTTCGAGCCCCTAGCTCCCCACCTGCAGGGAAGTCACTTCACAGGCGGTGAAGCAGGTCTGCAGGTGTCTGTCTTTCTCTCCCCCTCTCTGTCTTCCCCTCCTCTCTCCATTTCTCTCTGTCCTATCCAATGATGACGACATCAATAGCAACAACAATAATAACTACAACAAGGGCAACAAAAGGGAATCAATCAATAAATAAACGTTAAAAAAAAAAGACACAACCAAAAACAACAACGTTGGGATGGTTCTCTGCTCCAACCCAACACCCTGGATGTGCCTCTTCTTTCCCCCTCTACACTCCAGGGTCACTAACCGTGATCACATCCAGGATGCTGAGAAGGCTGTTGACACTGTCGCCAGGGACCACTTCCTTCACCACACACTCTTTCCCATCCTGGGACAGCCGGCGTGGGGGGAAAAAAAACGGATCAGCGGATCAGAGTTGCCCGCCCCTCTCACCCCTGCTGATGATGATACGACGCCCCGGAGCCCTGAGATCAGCCGCCCCAGCAAACCCCCAATACCAGTACTCACGGGCCCCGGCAGACAGAGCTCAAGCAACCCGTCCTGCACTACATAGATGCTGGCGTCAGGCTGACCCGGCCGGAAGACATAGTCGCCTTGGCCCAGGCGTTGGAACACCATGTGACGACACAGCTCCAGGAACAGCGGCTTCTCGAAGTGGCCCAGGACCCTGGTGGGACAGGAGGAGGCTCAGATGGTCAGCACCCCCCGGCCCCCGCACAACGGCTCTGTGGGCAGACACTGCACCCTCTCCCCCACCTTAGCCCTCACCCCAACACTAACCGGACGTTCTTGAGCATGTAGAGTACTTCAGAAGGCAGGTGGGAGTTGGCCAGGTCTCCCTCTGTCAGGTCGGCTTCCAGGACTGAAGGAGGGGGTTCCTTCCGCTGCAGGGTGGGCGTCTCCTTTTGGATCCGCAAGATCCTGGGGGGATGGAGTGAGGAGAGGAGCTGAGGTGGGGTTGTCCAGGTAGGAACAAGGTAGGCCTCAGGCGCATCCCACATAGCCCCTTTTCTCCTTGGCTAAACACACACACACACACACACACACACACACACACACACACACACACACCAGAGTTCAAAGAGAGCTTTGCCCAGATCCGGCCCTCCCCTTGGTTCTGTCGATAAAAGTTTTATTTATTTATTTATTTAATATTTATTTATTTTTCCTTTTTTGTTGCCCTGGTTGTGTAACATGGTTGTGGTTATTGATGTCGTTGTTGTTGGATAGGACAGAGAGAAATGGAGAGGGGAGGGGAAGATAGAGAGGGGGAGAGAAAGAGAGACACCTGCAGACCTGCTTCACCACCTGGGAAGCGACTCCCCTGCAGGTGAGGAGCTGGGGGCTCAAACCGGGATCCTTACGCCGGTCCTTGCGCTTTGCACCACGTGCACTTAACCCCCTGCGCCACCACCTGACTCCCGATAAAAGTTTTATTGACACATAGTTGCAGGGTCAAGTCTGGGCTGTTGATATAGGTTTTTTTTAAATTATATTTATTTATTTATTGGGTAGAGACAGCCCGAAACCAAGAGCAGAGGGGGAGATAGGAAGGGAGAAAGAGGGGCAGGAGGAACCAGAAGGTGGTGCACCTGGTTGAGCACACATTACAGTGCACAGGGACCCAGGTTCAAGCCCCTGGTCCCACCTGCAGGGGGAAAAGCTTCACGAGGGGTGAAGCAGGGCTGCAGGTGTCGCTCTGTCTCTCTCCCTTCCTATCTTCCCCATCCCCACTAAATCTCTCTCTGTCTCTACCCAATAAGTAATAATAATCTATCTCTACCCAGTAAGTAAATAATAAAAATATTTTTTGAAAAAGAGGGGGGCAAGAGTAGATAGTGGGAGTCGGGCAGTATTTCAGCAGGGTTAAGCGCACGTGGTACAAAGCACAAGAAGCAGTGTAAGGCTCTCTGTTCGAGCCCCCGGTTCTCCACCTGCAGAGGAGTCGCTTCACAAGTGGTGAAGCAGGTCTGCAGGTGTCTGTCTTTCTTTCTTCCTCTCGGTCTTCCCCTCCTCCCCATTTCTTTCTGTCTTTTCTAACAATGACGACATCAATAACAACAATAATAACTACAACAACAATTAAAAAAACAAGGGCAACAAAAGGGAAAATAAATATATAAAAAGAGTAGATAGCATAATGGTTATGCAAATAGACTTTCATCCCTGAGGCTCCAAAGTCCCAGGTTCAATCCTTTACACCACCATAAACCAAAGCTGATCAGTGTTCTGGTGTGAGAGAGAGAGAGAGAGAGAGAGAGAGAGACTGCAGCCCTGCTTCACCACTCACAAAGCTTTCCCTCAGCAGGTGGGGGCCAGGGGTTCAAACTCAGGTCCTTGTGGCTGTAACATATGCAATCAACCAGCAGCGCCATCACCCAGCCCCCTCCCCTTATTAATATTGCATTTACCTATTGAAGAGACAGAAAGACACCTGCAGCCCTGATCCGCCACCACTTGTGAATACCGCCCCCCCGCAGGTGGGAAAGCAGGGGCTTGAACTTGGGCCCTAGATCATTGGTAACCTGTGACCTCAACCAGGTGCGCCACCACCCAGCCCTCTGCCAATAAAATTTTATTGATATATGGTGACAACATCAAAAAGCACTTTCTCCAGGGCTGGTTGGTGGTGCAGTGGGTTAAGTGCACGAGGTCCAAAGCGCAGGGACCGGTGTAAGGATCCCAGTTCGAGCCCCCGGCTCCCCACCTGCAGGGGAGTCGCTTCACAAGCTGTGAAGCAGGTCTGCAGGTGTCTGTCTTTTTCTCCCCCTCTGTCTTCCCCTTCTCTCTGTCCTATTGAACAACAATGGCAGCAATAACAACAACAACGATAAACAACAAGGGCAACAAAAGGGGGGGGGGGAAGACCTCCAGGAGTAGTGGATTCATAGTGCAGGGACCAAGCCCCAGCAATAACCCTGGCGGCAAAGACACCTGCAGCCCTGCTTCACCACTCGTGAAGATTTCTCCCTGCAGGTGGGGAGCAGGGGGCTTGAACCCGGGTCGTCGCACAACATAGCTCGTGCACTCAGCCAGCAGCTCCACCATCCGGCCTTTCAGATCTTCATGTTTTGAAGTTGAAAGCTTGCCCCCCTGCCCCTTCCTTCCATTTACTCACTTGAGTTATTTTTATGTTTCTGTTTTTTTTTTTTTTGTTTTTTTTTAAAGCAATGCCAGGGCCTTGGACATAGGCGACTCCAGGGCTCCTGGGCTGGTTTTCTTTTCTTTTTACTTCAGAAAGACCAAGCAAAATAGAAAACAGAGAGAGCCAGGCGGTGGCGCACCCTGGTTAAACACACACATTACAATGCACAGGGACCCAGGTTCAAGCCCCGGGTCTCCACCTGCAGAAGGGAAAAGCTTCATTGAGTGGTGAAGCAGGGCTGCAGGTGTCTGTCTCTCTCCCTCTCTATCTCCCCTTCCCTTTCAATTTCTCTCTGTCTCTAGCTGATAATATATAAATAAATAAGAATAACAATAGAAACAGTGAAGGCAAGACAATACAGCACAGCTTCACCATCCACAGAGCTTCCCCACAGTGCTCTGGCTTTCTCATGTGGTGCTGGGGTTTGAACAAAGAGACCTCTCCCCTCTTCTTCTAATGTAAGGGAGGTTCTCCACCAGTTGACCATTGACTTATCTCCTGCCTCCTTTATTGATTTTTTTTCTTTTTGAAAGATTGGTTTTAGCAGCCTGGGTGGTGGTCCACCATTAGGAACTGAGTTCGAGTCCTGGCATCACTTGTGCCAGAAGAATGATAAGCCTCTTCCCATTCCAACCCCTCTCTCTCTCATGAGTAGCCAATCAATATTTTTTTTATTATTTTTATTTATTGGATAGAGACAGAAATCCAGAGAGAAAGGGGAGATGGAGGGACACCTGCAGCCCTGCTTCACCACTTGCAAAGCTTTCCCCCTGCAGGTGGGGACCGGGGGCTTGAACCTGGGTCCTTGTGATTTGTAACATGTGTGCTCAACCAGTTGCAACATCACCTACTCCCGCCTCCTTTGCCTCCAGGGTTATTGCTGGTGCTCAGTGCCAGGGCTACAAATCCACCACTCCTGGTGGCTATTTTTCCGTTTGTATTCTTGTTTTATTTGACAGGACAGAAAGAAATTGCGAAGAGAGGCAAAGAGGGGGAGAGACAGGGTCTCGAACTTCAGGTCCTTGTGCCTGGAATTATGTGTGCTTAGCCAGGTGCCACCGACAGGCCTCTCTCTCTCTCTCATTAATAAATCAGTCTGGGAGTCGGGCGGTAGCGCAGCGGGTTAAGCACATGTGGCGTAAAGTGCAAGGACCGGCTTCAGGATCCCAGGTTCAAGCCCCCCGGCTCCCCACCTGCAGGGGAGTCGCTTCACAGGTGGTGAAGCAGGTCTGCAGGTGTCTTTCTCTTCCCCCTCTCTGTCTTCCCCTCCTCTCTCCATTTCTCTCTGTCCTAGCCAACAACTACAAGCACAGCAACAAGGGCAACCAAATGGGAAAAATAGCCTCCAGGAGCAGTGGATTCGGAGTGCAGGCACTGAGCCCCAGCAATAACCCTGGAGGCAAAAATTAATTAATTAATTAATTAATCCACTTGGAACGAAGAGGAATAAACACCAACGGCTGTCCGCAGCAGTGCATGACAAGGCACTTGTAATATACAAAGTGGAGACCAGAGAGAGTTCAGAGATCTCTCTCAGGGGCAGGACACCATCAGCGGCTCCCATCCCACTCATGACGGGAACCCCCACACACACACCCAGCAGGCCTGGCTTTTGCAGACCCAGCGACACAACCCAGGAGGGCTGTTCCTCCCACAGGGCCCCAGACACACGTGTACACACACACACACACACACACACACACACACACACCCTCTCGCCCCACCACCACCAACCTCCGCTACCAGGAAGAACATGGTCAGCCTTACTTCTTGGCTATATTGAGCATCTTGAGTTTCTTCTTCATGCGGGGCCGGGAGGTGGTGGAGACGGAGGCGTCGACCAGGGAGGAAGTGGACTGGGACACCTGGGAAGATCAAAGCGGGGTGGTGGTGGTGGTACAGTTCAGATTAGAATGTAGAGGAAAAGGGGTTGTGGGGAAGAATCCAAAGCCTTTCATGGGGGCTGGGCCGGAGCGCAGCGGGTTAAGCGCACGTGGCGCAAAGCACAAGGATCAGCATCAGGATCCCCACCTGCAAGGGAGTCGCTTCCCAGGCGGTGAAGCAGGTCTGCAGGTGTCTGTCTTTCTCTCCCCCTCTCTGTCTTCCCCTCCTCTCTCCATTTCTCTCTGTCCTATCCAACAACTACAGCAATAATGATAATAACAACAACGATAAACAACAAGGGCAACGAAAGGGGGAAAAAATAGCCTCCAGGAGCAGTAGATTCTTAGTGCAGGCAAAAAAAAAAAAAAAAAAGGTTAAATGCAGGTGGGGTGACACAAAGCGCAAGGACCAGCATAAGGATCCCAGGTTCGAGGCCCCGACTCCCCACCTGCAGGGGAGTCGCTTCCCAGGCGGTGAAGCAGGTCTGCAGGTGTCTGTCTTTCTCTCCCCCTCTGTCTTCCCCTCCTCTCTCCATGTCTCTCTGTCCTATCCAACAGCGAAGACAGACAACAATAATAATAACTACAACAAGGGCAACAAAAAGGGAATAAATAAATATTTTTTAAAAATAAAAAAGATGGGAGGGTGTGATAAGGGGTCTCCCCGCCCTCCCGCCCCGTACACCCCAGACAGAATCACCTTCCGCATAATCTTCCGGCCATAGAACAGCACTTTGTCCCTCTTCCTGAATCGATACCGCGGCCCATCCGGAGCTGGGGCTTCTGTGGGGTTGAGGAAGGTGGGTGTCTGTGGCTCGGGGTGGGAGAGAAAAGATGGGAGGGTGCCCTGGCCTCTTGCACCCCTGCACCCCACGCCCACCCGTCAATCAAAAGCAGAGATGGGGAGGCGGAGGCTGCAACGCTGTCACCCCTGCAGCTCTGGGGGAGATGCATGCAGGCCTGGGGGGGTGGGGGGCTTCCCCTCCCCCTCTGTGCATCGCTCCCCCCTCCACCTCTCCACCCTCCCCGGGGTCCTTACTCTGCACCCGGAGCCTCCGCACCAGCAGCAAGATCAGCACGGCCGTGACCAGCACCGCCACCCCGGCCCCGATCATCGCGCCCAGCACCTGCGGAATGAATGGCACCGGCTGCGCCTCGCACCCCGGCCCTGCCGAGCCCCCCAACCCCGTGGAGGTCTCGATCGGCCCGGGCCTCGATGTCCCCATCTGCAGAATGGGTCGCCCTCCACCTCCTCCTCCTCCTCCTGGGACGGGGGAGGAATGTGAGACCGCTCCAAGCTGGGTTGTTCCGCTGCAGCCCGCTCGCGCGAGAGGTAAACCGCTTCTCGCGAGACCGCGCGCGGAGCATGCCGGGAGTTGTAGTCCTTGCCGCGAGGCGCAGGGGGTGTCATCCCTATTCGGATCCCCACCGCCACCGCCACGGAGGGGAAGAAGCCCTTACCATGCCGGTTTGCAGAGGGGCCTCCATCGCGGTGCTCGGACCAGGTGGCAGGTCCTCCCCGTCTGCAGCGCCAGCCCCGCCCATTGGGTGCCGCCGTCTTTAGGGGAAAGGGGAAGAGGTGGTACACACAGAGGGGCGGGGACAGCTGACCTGGGTGGGGGGACACCCCCCTCCCCCCCCAGGTTAAGCAAGGAGGCGTCTTCCCCCCCCCCCCGGCCTGACCTTCCTCCCCACTGACTCACCGGCCACACCGGACGCTGCAGCAGTTGCAGCCCCACCCTGGGGTCAAAAGGCAGCCGGGCCGGGCAGCCCCCCCTCAGCACCCCCCAGTTCCTCGACCCGTTGCAACCCGACGCTCAACAACAGGTGGCAGCGCCCCGTTTCCAGGCTCATCAGTCCTTGCCCTATCCCACCCTGGAACCCACCCCCCCGCAAAGATGGGGTGCAGGAACCCCGCGCCCCAGAAGTTGGGGTGCCCAAGGGTGCATACACCCCTCACACACACACACACCCCACCCCAAGAGGAATCCTAGAAACGATGCTAAAGTCTCCCGGAGTGTCCTGATTATTATCTTTTTTTATTTGGCCCGGGGGGGGGGGGAGCGAGATGTTTGCAAGGTGATGCTGGACGCTAATTGCCCCCCTCCAGTCATGGAGTCCTGGGGTGCCCGAGGCGGAGGTGCGAGGATTCCCTCCTGGGATTCCGGGCGGGAGGGATGCTGGCACCATGGCTTACAAGTTAACCATGGACTCTGGAGTGACTTGATTCGGGGAGGGGGGAATGCAGGAGTGACAGGGACACTGGAATGTTACCCAGTGTGATCTAAGGCTTGCTGGAATATTACTGGGATTTTTTTTTTTTTTCCCCGAGAAGCTGTTTTGTTTTTGTTTTGGGGAGAGGGTGCTCTGGTGAAAATGTGGGAGAGGGGGCTTGCTGGGCCTTTTGAGACCTGACCAGAACAATTCAGGGGGAGGCAAGTCCCTTGTCACACCCTTTGGCGCACCTGGTTATGGATGCAAACACCTGCCAAGAATTGGGAGGTGGGGAAGAGATGGGGACCAACAGAATACTGGGGGGGGGGGAAGGGGGCTCAACCTGGAGGAAAGCCTAGGTCTCCTGAGGGATTGAGGGGAAAACCAGACTCACCCAGGGACTGGGGCTCGCCGCCCGGACACCTTTCAGCACCAGCTCTGCTTGCTTTTCGCCCAGTGCGGCGGGGCGCGGCCCCTTTAAATCATTCGCCGCAGGGCTCGCAACGGCCCCGCCCCCCGCCGCCATGCTGGGAAGGTTCCCGGCCGCACAGGGTGGCAAAGGGCGGCGCCATGGCGAGTGTGGCAGCCGCCCTTAAAGGGGCCGCGCCGCTTATTAGACAAGAGCACTGACAGTTGGTTTTTTGTGTGTGGTGTGTGTGAGTGTGTGTGTGTATTTATTAGCGCTCGCCTGCCCCAATGTCCGGCCCCAGCCGGCCTTTAAAATGCCGTCTTTTTTTTTTAAATAAATAAGTGTGGATCTCCGATGTCCTGTACCAGTCAATTAATTCACCAGCAGCGAAGGCTCCTCTGAAGGGTCCCTGCAGAAGGGAGCGGTCAGCCCGGCATGGGGGGGGTCCTCGGACCCTGGACTCCCGTCCCCACCCAGCCGGGTGTCGAACCTGCCACAGCAGCACAAGAGACTGCAGGCCGAGCCACTCCCGCGGCGGAACTTGCCAGAAGTTGGGTGGTCCTGACACTGGGCGATGTAAGCCTGCAGCTCGCTCTGCTCCACGGTGCCGGGGTGCTGAGGGGGGGACAGTCCGGGGAGGGGCCCTGGGAGTGAGGTCACCCCCACTGGACCCTACCCTCCACCACCCTCCCTCCTGGTTTCTGCAACTTAGGCCCAGTGGCCACAGGACCTTTACACATTACCACCACCCCTCCCTCCAAATCTCTCCCAAAAGCGGCTTGGGGGGGGGCAGGTGGTGGCACAGTGCTCACATTACAATGTGCAGGGACCCGGGTTCCAGCCCCTGGTCCCCCCCCACACACACACACACCCCGCAGGAAGAAAAGCTTCAGCGAGTGGTGAAGCAGGGCTGCAGGTGTCTTCCTGTGGGTCTCTCTCCCTCTATGTCTTTCTCCCCTCTCCATGTCTCTCTGTCTCTATGCAATAATAAACAGAAGAGGGGTTTCTGCAAGGATATCCCTGGATGTGTGCGAATTCCAGGTCTTTGTAGCCCATGATGAAGGCCCAGTGTCTGGACCTGTGCTGACAATGGGGGTTAGAAGGTAGGACAGCGGGAGTTGGGCGGTAGCGCAGCGGGTTAAGCACAGCTGACCCAAAGCATAAAGACCCGCGGAAGGATCCCGGTTGGAGCCCCCGGCTCCCCACCTGCAGGGGAGTCGCTTCCCAGGCGGTGAAGCGGGTCTGCAGGGGTCTGTCTTTTATACTTATGAAAGACTGAAAGACCACCCAGGAGGAGGCGCAGTGGATAAAGTGCGGGACTCTTAAGCATGAGGTCCCTAGTTGGATCCCTGGCATTGAATGTGCCAGAGGGAGACTCTCCTTCTCTCTCTCTCTCATTAATAAAGTTTGATCCCCAAGACTGCATGTACCAAAATTTTGATACTCTGGTTTCTCCTCTTTCTTTTTCAATATTATTTTGGACAAAGAGAGAGAGAGAAACAGAGAGGGGGAAGATAGAGAGGGAGAGACAGAGACACCTGCCAGCCCTGTTCCACCACTTGTGAAGCTTCCCTGCCCCTCCCTCTGGCCCCCACCTGCAGGGGGGAAGCTTTAGAAGTGGTGGAGCAGGGCTACAGGTTGTCTCTCTGCCCCTTCCCTCTCAATTTCCCACTGTTTGGTCAAATAAAATTTTAAAAAGTTAAAAAGTAATAACTAAAGTTTTATTGCCAGAATTGCATATTTAACAGAGGGACACTTTACTGTTTCTTTGTCTCTCTCTCTCTTTCTCTCTCATAAAGTTCAATTCCTGGCATTGCAAGTACCGGAGTAATGCTCTGCTCTCTCTCTCTCTCTCCTTTTTTAGAGTTACCGTTGCTGCTGTCATTATTATTATTATTATTATTATTAATTTACAAGAGCCCTGCTCAGCTCTGGCTGAGGGTGGTGCTACAGACTGAACTTGGGACTTTGAGAGCCTCAGGCAGGAGAGTCTTTTTGCAGAACCCCTGTGCTGTCTTCCCCAGGCCCTCTCGCTCATTAACTGTTTAATCTCTGGCATGTTGTGTGAGAGTCTCTCTGCATAGCCATTATGAGAGTGTGGACCCTCACTCTCTCTCTTTAAATAAATAAAGTTTGACCCTGGGCAGGAGTAGGCAGCATAATGGTTATGCAAACAGTGTGTCTGAGGCTCTGAAGTCCTAGGTTCAGTGCCCCCACACACACACCACCATAAGCCAGAGCCGATCAGTGCTCTGGTAAAATAATAATAATAATAATAATAATGTTTGACCCCTGACATCACATATGCCAGAGTGATGTTCTGTTTCTCTCTCTCTCTCTCTGACATGGTGGTGTAGGTAACTGAACCTGGGACTCAGGAGCCTCAGGCATGAGTTTCTTTGCAAAACCATTATGCTATCTCTCTCTCCCTCTCTCTCTCTCTCTTCCTTTAATAAAGTTTGGCCCCTGGCATCACATCTGCCAGTCTGATGCTCTCCTCTCTCTTTCTCTCTCTCCTTCTCTCCCTCTCCCTCTCTCTTCCTTTAATAAAGTTAGGCCCCTGGTATCACATCTGCCAATCTGATGCTCTCCTCTCTCTTTTTCTCTCTCTCTCCCGCTCTCTTCCTTTAATAAAGTTTGGCCCCTGGCATCACATCTGCCAGTCTGATGCTCTCCTCTCTCTTTCTCTCTCTCCCTCTCTCTCTCTCTCTCTCTCTTCCTTTAATAAAGTTTGGCCCCTGGCATCACATCTGCCAGTCTGATGCTCTCCTCTCTCTTTCTCTCTCTCCCTCTCTCTCTCTCTCTTCCTTTAATAAAGTTTGGCCCCTGGCATCACATCTGCCAGTCTGATGCTCTCCTCTCTCTTTCTCTCTCTCCCTCTCTCTCTCTCTCTCTCTCTCTCTCTTCCTTTAATAAAGTTTGGCCCCTGGCATCACATCTGCCAGTCTGATGCTCTCCTCTCTCTTTCTCTCTCTCCCTCTCTCTCTCTCTCTTCCTTTAATAAAGTTTGGCCCCTGGCATCACATCTGCCAGTCTGATGTTCTCCTCTCTCTTTCTTCCCCTCTCTCTCTCTCTTCCTTTAATAAAGTTTGGCCCCTGGCATCACATCTGATGCTCTCCTCTCTCTCTCTCTCTCTCTCTCTCTCTGTCATAAATAACAACACACGAATGGCCATGGGCGATCTAGAGGACAAAGAAGCACCCCCTCCCCACGGCCCGCACGGCCGCTCCTCCTCCCTCCCCCCAGGGACTCGCCCACCTTGATGGTGTCGTAGGCGCCTGTGATGAGGGCGATGAAGAGGCTGAGCACCATGTAGATGAAGAGGCTGATGAAGGAGTACAGGTAGAGCTGCGAGAAGAGCCACACTAGGCCGCTCCGGCCCTGCTGCGCCTGCATGGCCGCGAAGGTCACGAACATGTCGTCGCCATTGATGAGCGAGAAGAGGCACTCGGACACCATGGACAGTGAGCGGAACTGCGGGGTGGGCAGCCAGAAGCGGGGTCAGGGGCAGGATCCAGGGGGCGGGAAAGGGCCCCCTCCCCTGCAAACACGGGCGGGGGCGACCGGGGAGGTGTGGGGGGCAGGGAGACAGCTAACTCAGGGTGTGGGGCTGGCTGAGAGAGGAACTCCTGCTTGGGGGTGGAGGGGGGTTCCTGGGTTTGAGCCTCAGCACTGAGAGAGGGAAAGGGAGACAGAGATGATGGCGGGCGGGGGGGAGGGAAAGGGAAAGAATGACCAGAGAGGTGGCCCAGTGGAGAAAGCATTGGACTCTCAAGCGGGAGGTCCTGACTGATTCCTGGCAGCACATGGACCAGAGTGATATCTGGTTCTTTCTCTCTCTCCTCTTTCCACACTAATAGATAAATAAATATAATAATCTTAAAAAAATTTTTTTTTATTTGTTTATTTTCCCTTTTGTTGCCCTTGTTGTCTTTTTATTGTGGTTGTAGTGATTATTGTTGTTGTTGTTGTTGATGTTGTCGTTGTTGGATAGGACAGAGAGAAATGGAGAGAGGAGGGGAAGACAGAGGGGGAGAGAAACATGCGCTTAACCCGCTACACTACCGCCCAACAAATTTTATTTATTTATTATAATTATTTTACAATTTACATGATTTACTTATTTATTTTTTACCAGAGCCCTGCTCAGCCCTGGCTTATGGCAGTTGGGGGGGGGGGGATTGAACTTGGGACTTTGGAGCCTCAGGCATGAGAGTCTCTTTGCAGAACCAAAGAGACTCCCACTCAACAAAATCTTTAAGTTGGGGGGGTAGGGGGGAAGAAAAGAGAGCTGAGGAGGCAAGATTATGATTCTGCAAAAGACATTGATGCTTGAGACCCTAAGGCCCCAGGTTCAAGCTCCAGCATCACCGTCAGCCAGAACTGAGCAGGGTGTGGTGTCTCATCTCTCTCTATCTTCCACTTTCTCTGTATCTCTCTCATTACAATGAATTAAGAATATGTTAGGGAGTCGGGCAATAGCGCAGCGGGTTAAGCGCACGTGCCGCAAAGCACAAGGACCGGCGTAAGGATCCCGGTTCGAGGCCCCGGCTCCCCACCTGCAGGGGAGTCGCTTCACAGGCGGCGAAGCAGGTCTGCAGGTGTCTGTCTGTCTCTCCCCTTCTCTGTCTTCCTCTCCTCCTCTCTCCATTTCTCTCTGTCCTATCCAGCAAGGACGACATCAATAATAACAATAATAACTACAACAGCAATGAAAAACAACAAGGGCAACAAAAGGGAAAATAAATAAATAAATGTGAAAAAGAATACATTAATATTTAAAAGAAAAAGAAAGGGGAAGAAGAGAGAGAATGAAGGGGTATTGAAAGGAGGAGAAGAGAAACAAAGGGAGAAGTGAAAGAAAAAGAAAGGGGGAATAAGAAAGAGAAAAAAGGAGAGAGAAAAGGGGAGAGAGAGAAAGGAAGAGAAGGATTAGATAAAGAGAATGGGGAAAGAGAGAGACCAGAAGAGCAACACAGAAGGAAGAGAGGGAGGAAAAGAAAGAAGGAAAGAGAGAAAAGAGAGAAGAGAAACAGATCAGGAGAAAGAAACAGGAGGAAAAGAGAAGAGAAACAGCTAAAAGGGAAGAGAGAGAGAAAGAGAAAAAAGAAATAGAAAGGGAAGATGAGAGAGAGAGAGAGAGAGAGAGACAGAGAGAGACCTGGAGGCTGCCTAGGGAGTGACCCAATCATAAATTTGAATTTTCCCCCCTCTTTTCTTTCTTTCTTTCTTTCTTTCTTTCTTTCTTTCTTTCTTTCTTTCTTTCTTTCTTTTTTTTAAAGATTTTTATTTAATGTGGTCCAGGAGGTGGCGCAGTGATAAAGCTTTGGACTCTCAAGCATGAGGTCCTGAGTTTGATCCCCGGCAGCACATGTGCCAGAGTGATGTCTGGTTCTTTCTCTCTCCTCCTCTCTTTCTCATTAATAAAGAAATAAAATCTTTTAAAAAGAAAGATTTTATTTAATAACAAGAAAGACGAGGAGCGAGAACACCAGAAATCACTGGTACTGGTATTGCCGGAAACTAAACTCAGAACCTCATGCTTGAGAGGTTAGTGCTTTATCCAGTGTGCCACCTCCTGGACAATCCTCTTCTACTTTCTACTTGGTAGAGACAGAGAAAAATCAAAGACATAGGGGACATGAGAGAGAGAAAGAAAGAGAGAGAGAGAGAAATAACCAGCTCTGCTTCACCACTCATGAAGTTTCCCTCTCTCTGCTAGGCCCCAGTCTCTGCAACAAACAGATGAAATGACAGGGACTCCGAAAGCCAGACAGACAGAGAGAGAGACAGACACAAAGAAAAAAAAGAACTGAGAGGTCTGGGACCGGTCCCAGTGGATAAAGTGTTGGACTCTCCAGCCTGAGGCCCTGAGTTCGATCCCCAGCATTGCACATGTCAGAGGGAGGCTCTTCTCTCCCTGAATTGCCCCCTCCCTCTCTAGTCCCTCAGCCAATTTTTTGGGGGGAGGGGGGAGGAGGAGGAGGAGAGAAGAACCATGGCATCTTTGCCACAGAATCAAGGATGCCTTGGCGAGATTCTGTGTTTGGCTGAGTCCCCCAGGGACTGGCCCAAGCAGAGGAGGTGTGTGTGTGTGTGTGGCGGGGGGGGGGGGGGCTGCGGTGCTGTGGTGGTGGTGGTGGGGGCTTCCTACCTTGACGTGGTAAGGCCCTAGGACAATCCAGCCGCAGAAGCAGTAACCCAGGTAGATGACAGCCACGCAACAGCAGAAACGCATGACGCTGGGGAGTGCCACCCGCAGTGTAGCAATCAGGATCTGGGGGTGGGGAAGGGGACAAGGGGTGGTGGTGAGAGGATGCTGTGTCTGGACCCGGAGGTCCCGAGTTCCACCCCCAACCCACCCCCCACTCAACAGCATCAGCCTGTGCCGAAGAACAGACTCTGCTTCTCTCACTCTCTCTTTTTTTAAAAAAAATAAATAAATAGAGTCAGGCAGTAGCGCAGGTAGTGCAAAGCGCAAGGACCGGGCGTGACGATCCCAGTTCGAGCCCCCGGCTCCCCACCTGCAGGGGAGTCGCTTCACAGGCAGTGAAACAGGTCTGCAGGTGTCTGTCTTTCTCTCTCCCCCTCTCTGTCTTCCCCTCCTCTCTCCATTTCTCTCTGTCTTATCCAACAATAATAATAACCACAATGATCAAACAACAAGGGCAACAAAAGGGGAAAAAAATAGCCTCCATGGAGTCAGGCGGTAGCACAGCGGGTTAAGTGCAGGTGGTGCAAAGTGCAAGGACCAACATAAGGTTCCTGGTTTGAGCTCCCGGTTCCCCACCTGTAGGGGAGTCGCTTCCCAGGCGGTGAAGCAGGTCTGCAGGTGTCTGTCTTTCTCTCCCCTCTCCATTTCCCTCTGTCCTACACCACCTCTGTCCACCACCCCTTGGGCAACCTGTTGCTTGGGGACTCACATTATACTTATGGAAGAAGGTCAGGTAGCGGATGACGCCTACCCACACCAGCAGCGTGGAGGTCCCCAAGAGGATGCTACACACGTCGTAGCTCGCCAAGTTCTGGGGGGGGGGTATGTCACAGGTAGAGGGTGGGCTTAGCTCCAGGAAGCCCTGGGCCACCTGGGGACCCCCCCCAACCCCAGCCTTGCCCCCTACCCACCCCCTTCACCCACCTTGGCCTCGATGCCAATCTTCATGACCGTCCCCGTGACAGTGAGGATGTCGCTGGTGACCAGGAGGATGTACCAACCGTTGACAAACTCCAGACGCTCCCACAAGCCAATGGGGTGGCCGCGCTGACGCCACATGAAGCCCACAAACTCCTGTGGCCGGGTGGGCAGGATTCAGGGCCCTGGGTTCCCGCTGCTCCCCAACTGGCCCTGGATAGCCAACAGCCCCTCCCGCGGTCGGGGGGGGGGTCCCCACCACCACCCCATCACCCTACACAGGTCTCTCCCCTCTGACAGGCTCACGTTTTGCAGCAGAAAGCCACGGAGCAGGGAGCGGGCACAGAGCAGGAAGGAGAAGGAACAGATCAGAATGACGAGAATATCGAATAGCAGGCGGAAGCTGTTGTCTCCTGGGGGGGACAGGGGAGCCAAGGGGGGAGGGTGTCTAGAATTAGGGGGTGCTGGGGAGGAGGGCGCCAGAGACCTGGGGAGCCCATAGGGTGCTATGTAAATCTGGTGGGGCAGTTTTTAAAATTCCTAGTGTCTGCTGCCCGGTGGTCTTGGGGGGGAGGGGTCACGTGTGGTGTGGTTCTCTAGTCTCTAATGTTCTGGGACTTTGAGGGAGCCTCCTGGACAGTTAGAATTCCTAGTTCTGGGGAGTCGGGCGGTGGTAGCACAGCGGGTTAAGCACGGGTGGCGCAAAGCACAAGGACCAGCATAAGGATCCCAGTTCGAGCCCCAGGCTCCCCACCTGCAGGGGGGTCACTTCACAGGTGGTGAAGCAGGTCTGCAGGTGTCTGTCTTTCTCTCCTCCTCTCTGTCTTCCCCTCCTCTCTCCATTTCTCTCAGTCCTATCCAACAACGAGGACATCAATAACAACAATGATGATAAACAACAGGGATAACGAAAGAGGAAAAAAAAAAAAGCTTGAGGACCCGGGTTCAAATTCCCCAGTCCCCACTTGCAGGGAGGAAGCTTCACGAGTGGTGAAGCAGAGTTGTAAGTCTTTCTCTCTCCCTCTCCCTCTCCCTCCACCTCCCCGCTCAATTTCTCTGTTTCTATCAAATTAATAAATGAAGGGGACCAGGCAGTAGTGCACCCAGTTGAATGCTTCTGTGACCATATGCAAGGACCCAGGTTCAAGCCCCCAGGCCCCACCTGCAGGGGAGAAGCTTCATAAGTGGCAGAGCAAGGCTACAGGTATCTCTCTTTCTCTATCTCTGCCTCACCCTTCTCCTCTCAGTGTTTCCCTGTCTCTTATCGAAAAGAAATAAAGAAGATAAGATATTAGAAGTCTCTTTGGGGGGAGTCGGGCTGTAGTGCAGCGGGCTAAGTGCAGGTGGCGCAAAGCACAAAGACCGGCATAAGGATCCCGGTTCGAACCCCGGGCTCCCCACCTGCAGGGAAGTCGCTTCACAGGCGGTGAAGCAGGTCTGCAGGTGTCTATCTTTCTCTCCTCCTCTCTGTCTTCCCCTCCCTCTCTCCATTTCTCTCTGTCCTATCCAACAACGACAACAACAATAATAACTACAACAATAAAACAACAAGGGCAACAAAAGGGAAAAATAAATAAAATAAATATATACATATATAAATAAGAAGTCTCTTTGGGGTTTTCAGAAACCTCTGAGCCGTCAGGAATTCCAAGGTTCCTGACAGTGGGGGTGTTTGAGTTTCCCTGGTTCCTGTGGGCCTGGGGTACCCTAGGTGTCGGGGTCTCTATTCCTTGTTGGTCTGAACTTTGGGGCTCCTGGGAAGTCAGGATCCCAAGTCTCTGTTGTTAAGAGGCCTGGGGCCTCCTGGGCAGATCTGGGTCTCTGGTTCCTGCTGGTCTGAGGTTTTGAGGGACCTCTGGATAGATCAAGGCTTTGGATGTTGGGTTAGGGGGTTCCTTGGACAGATTAGAGCTTTCTGGTAAAAGGTTTGTGGGTCCCTGGACACATCTGGGTCCCTTGGTTTCTGCTGGCCTGGGGTTTGGGGGAAATCCCTGGATAAATTAGAGCCTGCTGGTAAAAGGTTTGGGGCTCCCTACATATATCTGGTCCCTGGTTTCTGTTGGCCTGGAGTTTTGGGGATCCCTGGATAGACCAAGTATCCTAGTGTAGAATATGGGGTTCCCTGGGCAGATCTCAGTCCCTGGTTCCTGCTGGTCTGGGGTTTTGGGGACCCCTGGCTAGATCAGGGCCCTTGGTATGAGGCTTGGGGATTCCCCAGACAGATCAGAATCTGCTGGTAAAGGCTTGGGGTTCCCTGGACAGATCTGGGTCCCTTGGTTCCTGCTGACCTGGGGTTTGGAGGGATCCCTGGATAAATTAGAGCCTGCTGGTAAAAGGTTTGGGGCTCCCTGCACTTATCTGGGGTCCCTGGTTCCTGCTGACCTGGGGTTTAGGGGCTCCCTGGATAATCAGAATTCCCAGTCCCTATTGTCTGTAGTTTGGGGGCTCAAGATTTCTAGTCCTTATGGCTCTGGGGTCTGGGGGCTACTCCTGAGGTAGATCGGGGCTCCTGGTCTGGGTCTCCCTCACACTGGCCGGGCCCCGGGGCTCACCATGTCCAAACACGCTGGTGTGTTTGCACTCCTGGATGTGGGCCTGAGTCTGCAGCTGGATGGGCACACGTCCGCTATGAGCCTTGTTGTCAAAAGTGATCTGTGGGGAAGAGGGAGGACAGGACGCAGGGGTTCTCATGCTGCTCGGAGCCATGAGGCTCCCCGAGTGCCTGTTGGGGGCAGTGCTCACCAGGACAGTAAAGGTGTAACAGTCAGGAATCTCGTTGTTAATTAGGCTCTGGAGATTAATCGTCTTCAACTGGAAGCGAATGGTGACATTGATCAGCCTGGAGGGAGGGTAGGGGGAGACACCCCAGTGAGGGTTTGAGGGGTATGCTGATACTCCCTCAAAAGCCAACATTCTGGGGAGTCAGGCAGATTAAGCGCAGGTGGCGCAAAGCGCAAGGACCAGCATAAGGATCCTGGTTCGAGCCCCGGCTCCCCACCTGCAGGGGGAGTCGCTTCACAGGCGGTGGTGAAGCAGGTCTGCAGGTGTCTGTCTTTCTCTCCCCCCACCCCCCGTCTTCCCCTCCTCTCTCGCTTTCTCTCTGTCCTATCCAACAACAATGACATCATCATCAACAACAATAATACTAACTACAATAATAAAACAACAAGGGCAACAAAAGGGAATAAGTAAAATAAATAAATATTACAACAAAAAAAGCCAACACTCTTAACTAGTAGAAAAAGCACTCCTGCACCCGCTCCCAGGCTACAGAAGTGATTTCCCTAAAGCCACAGATGCCAGTGAACTTCCCTTCCCACCCTCCAAACCCGAGCAGTACACCCACCCCCCTTAGCCACCCCAGCCTGCCCAAATCCTGGGGTGCCAGGGATGGAGCAAGGGGGTGTGTGGGGGACACACTGTACTTGTGAAACTTCAGTGTGAGGTTTCTGTAACCAGCACTGCTGTCCAAGACAAAGAGATCTTCGCTGGGGGGTACGGGGGGTCTCTCCGGGGGGTCCACCAGGATGCAGTCTGAGGACAGGGAGCCAGGGAGGTAAGGGGGGGGGAGCCTGAACGCACTGCAGAGCACCTCCCCCATCACTCCCCAAAGTACCCTTCCCTGATCACTTCTGCTTTTTCTGTGGAAACATTTTATTTCTCTCTGGCAGTGTGCAAGGGTTGGTGTGACAGATTCATAGCTCAGGCCCACAGGACTTGGGTTTTAGAGGAAACTGATGATGTGTCAGAAATAAATCAACCCCAAACATCTGGGAGCTAGCTCACCAAGTAGATGATTGCTTCCATGCAGGAGAAGGGTTGGAGTTCCAATGCCTTATGGCAGTTCCATAGTCAGCACCCAGGGAGCCCATGGAGGGTGGGCAGGCTGTGGGGTCTCTCCTCTCTCAGCACCATGCACAGCACCCAGGGAGCCCATGGAGGGTAGGCAGAGCTGTGGGGTCTCTCCTCTCTCAGCACCATGCACAGCACCCAGGGAGCCCCATGGAGGGTGGGCAGGGCTGTGGGGTCTCTCCTCTCTCAGCACCATGCACAGCACCCAGGGAGCCCCATGGAGGATGGAGCAGAGCTGTGAGGTCTCTCCTCTCTCAGACCACAGTCTGAAAGCTTCCACCAACCTGTTAGACATTGAGCTCTAACCAGCATCCCTCACGTGGCTGAGCAGTACACCTTCCTGGTGAGCTGTTCCTCCCAGCCCTGCCCACTCACCTGTGACCACCTTGGGGTCGATGTCGAAGGTGTCATTGGCTGGGTCCACGTGGCCGTGGTAGTAGTAGCGTTGGCAGAGAGCCAGGGCCGAGCCATTGGCTGAAGGGCCGCCTCCTCCCCGCACGTAGGCATAACGGCCCAGGGACACTTCAGGGAGCAGAAGGTACTATGGAGGGAGAGGGGGGTATTAGTGTGCAGGTACCCCTCTCATGCCCTCCAGCCACCTGCCTGGCCCGCTAGCCCTTGACCACGCCCCAAGGCCTGACCACGCCCTCTCCACCCTTGACCACACCTTGCCCTCCCAGGCCCCGCCCATATCTCAATGGCCCCGCCCCTGACCCACACCAGCCACGCCCACCCCATCCTTGGCCTCAAACTCCTCCTTCTCTCTTCTGGCCACGCCCCCATCCTTAAAGCCCTCTTTGGCCCCGCCCACATACTACAGACCCAGCCTTGGCCTCACCTCATCTTCGGGCCACACCCCTAGCCTCTGGTTCCGCCCACAGGACACTGGCCCCGCCCCACACCAGCTCTGCCCTCCTGTCCTTGGCCACGCCCTCAGCCTGGAGCACCTACATTGGTCATGACCACACCCCCTCAATTGGGCCCGCCCCTGTCCCAGTCACACCCTCCCTCCTGGTCCTTGGCCTCAAACGCCACATCCTCTGGCCACGCCCCCAGCCACAAGCCCACCTTTGACCCCACCTATGCACCACTGGCCCCCTTCTCCCCATACACCCTTCTGGCCACACCCCCAAGTACAGCCCTACTAGTCTTTGACCCCGCCCCACACCAGCCACACCCCCTCCAGCAACCGTTCCTTAGCCCCACCCACATTCGCCACGCCCCCTGCCCTCGGCCTCACCCAACCAGCTCTAGTCTTTCTCTGGCCCCGCCCTCAAACCCTGGCCCCGCCCCGTGCCCTTGATCCCGCCCCCACACCTGGTCCACAGCATAGAAGATGGATTGATAGAGCTGCTCTCGGGTATAGGCGGCCAGCGTGTCATCCGCCCCGTCCGAGTAGCCCAGCAGGAAGAGGTGGCGGAAGGCCACGGTGTTCTCCTCCCGGAAGGTCACAGCCAGCTGGTTGCTGAGTCCGAAGAGGATGAGCTGCGGGCAGGAGAGGTGGGGCAGATGGGCATTCTTCCATCCATCCGCCTGGCCCCCTGGGGGCCCCCAGGTGATGCCCAGCGCTATGTGACCTGGGCCGGGTGCCTGAACCTCTCTGAGCAGTTAACTCCTGAAGGCGTCCTGCTTTAATTTTACTTTATTTAGTTGGTTTTTTGTTTGTTTTGTTTATTTATTCCCCCTTGTTGCCCTTCTTGTTTTATTGTGGTAGTTATTATTGTTACTGATGTCACTGTTGTTGGATAGGCCAGAGAGAAATGGAGAGAGGAGGAGAAGACAGCGAGGGGGAGAGAAAGACAGACACCTGCAGACCTGCTTCACCGCCTGTGAAGCAACTCCCCTGCAGGTGGGGAGCCAGGGGCTCGAACCGTGATCCTTACGCCGGTCCTTGTGCTTCCCGCGGTGTTTGCTTAACCTGCTGCACTACCTACCGCCTGACCCCCATGTATATAGTTTTTTTAAGCTCAGCATATTAGCAAGACTTGTAAAAAAAAAAAAAAAATAGAAGCCAGGTGGTGGCATACCTGACAGGATACATGTTACCATGTGCCAGGACCCGGGTTCAAGCCCCCAGTCTCGCCTGCAGGGGAGAAGCTTCCCGAGCCGTGGAGTAGGGCTGCGGGTATCTCTCTGTCTCTCTCCCTCTCTTTCTCTTCCTTCCTCATGGATTTCTGCCTGTCTCTATAGAATCTATCACTAACATATAAAAGGGAAAAAAAATAATAAAAACTCTTGCCCGCTTCACAGGCAGTGAAGCATGGCTGCAGGTGTCTGTCTTTCTCTCCCCCTTCTCTGTCTTCCTCTCTTCTCTCCATTTCTCTCTGTCCTATCCAACAACGATGACAGCAACAACAACAACAAAAATAACTACAACAATAAAAAACAACAAGGGCAACAAAAGGGAATAAATAATTTTTTTTTAAAAAAAAGAAAATCTGGCCCGGGTAGAGAGCTTTCAGATGTCACCCTGCGTGACCTCTCTGTCCCTGTGCCCGTCCCCCTCCTCACCGACCCCTCTGTCACTCCAGCCTCTCACCTGTACGGTGACCACCAGGATTTTCACCACCTGGAGCATCAGCTTGAAGGGCTTACGTCCCTTGGCGCGGAACTTGTCGCAAGGACTCATGAAGAAATACTTCAGCCGCCTCCGTAAGTCTTCCTCCTCCAGGGGGGTGGGAGGGGCCAGAGAGGGGCCCCCCTGGGTCCCATAGCTAGGGTTGGGGCTCAGGAGGCGCTCGGTCTCTGCGGGGAGGGAGAAAGCAGGGCATCTTGTTATATAAAGGGCTGGACGTCTAACAGCAGACGAGTGGCTGAGCAAGCTGTGGTCTAGCTACACAAGGGAATACTACTCAGCTGTGAAAAATGGTGACTTCATTGACTTTCAGCCCATCTTGGATGGAGCTTGAAGAAATCATGTGAATTGAGATCAGCCAGAAAGAGAAGGATGAATATGGGATGATCTCATTCATAGAAAGAAGCTGAAAAATAAGAAGAGGAGGGAAAACACTAAGCAGAACCTGGACTGGAGTTGGTGTCTTGCACCAAAGTCAAAGACACTGGGGTGGGTGGGTGGGTGGGTGGGTAGGTGGGAAGGGGGTGAGAGTTCAGGTCCTGGAACTTCAGGATGGCAGAGAAGGACCTAGAGGGGGTTGTATTGTTGTGTGGAAAACTGAGAAATGTCATGTACAAACGATTGTATTTACTGTCGAATGTAAAACGTTAATCCTCCACTAAAGGGAAAAAACAAATTAAAAAATAAAAAAACAGACAAAAGGGGCTGAACAGTGGGGGATCTGTACGATACATGTTACCATGTATAGGGACCTGGGTTAGAGCAGTCGCGGCCGGGGCGGGTGGGGGGGCTCGTGAGCAGCAGCAGGGGCTCGAACTGGGATCCTCACATCCGGTTCTTGCGCTTAGCACCACGTGCGCTTAACCTGCTGCGCTACCGCCAGACTCCCGAGGCTGGGGTCTCTTTCTCTCTCTCTCTCTCTCCCTCCTTCCTTTTCGTCTCCTCCCTTTTGTTTACCCCTCCTTCCCTCCCTCTCCTTATCTATCTCTCCCTCCTTTCTCTCTCTCCCTCTCTCTCCTTCTCTCTCGTCCCTGCTCTTCTTGCCGTCTTTCCTTCCTTCTCCCTCCTTGCTGCTCCCTTTCCCTCTCCTCCTACTTATTTATTATTGGATAGAGACAGGGATTGAGAGGAGAGGGGGAGAGAGGGAGGGAGAGAGAGAGAGAGAGGAGACAGACAGACACCTGCAGCACTGTTTCACCACTTGTGAAGCTTCCCACACACACAGGTAGGGACCGGGGGCTTGACCCTGGATCCTTGCGCACTGTAATGTGAGTGCTTAACCAGCTGTGCTTACCGCCTGCCTCCCTCTCTCCCTTCCTCTCCCTCCTTCCTTCTGCCTTTCCCTCTCCTCCCTCTTTCCTCCCCTCTCTCTCTCTCTCTCCTCCCTCCCTCTATCTTTCCATCTCTGTCTGAAAAAGTCAACCCTATAGAGAAGCTCCAAGAATGGCACAAAAACAACAGAGTGAGAAGCCCCAAATCTGTCCCATTTCCAAATCTGTCCCATTTCCACATCTGGGTGGTACCGAGGTGACAGCTGGGTTGAGGGGCTGGGAAAGGCAGGAGGTGAAGGTTCCAGCTGCTTGGGGGCACCTGGCTTCCTCCTCTAGTCTCTCTCTCTCTCTCTCTCCATCCCTCCCTCCCTCCAGGAAATGAAGGACTGTTTATTTACAACCAACTCAACCCCATGGGCAGGGACAGGTGAAGAATGCTGGTTACTTTCTTTTTTGAATTCTATTTTGATCTGTTTATTATTGGATAGAGACAGAGAGAAATTGAGAGGGGGGAGAGAGACAGAGAGACACCTGCAGCCCTGTTTCATCACTTGAAGATTTTTTCCCCTGCACTTGGGGCCCAGGGGCTTGAACCCGGGTCCTTGCGCATTGTAACATGAGCACTTAACCAGGTGCACCACTGCCTGGCCTCTTCTGCCTATTTGGTTTGTCTGTTTTACTTATAGCCCAGCTATAGGCACAGTGGATAAAGCCTTGACCTCTTAAAGCATGAAGTATTGAGTTCAAACTCTGGTATCCCTTGTATACCAAAGGGAGGCTGGGGGATGGGGAGTAGATAGCATAATGGTTATGCAAACAGACTCTCGAGCCGAAGGCTCCAAAGTCCCAGGTTCAATCCCCCCCACAACACCATAAACCACAGCCGAGCAGGGCTATAATTAAATAAATACCAAAGGGAGGCTCTGTTTCCCACCCCCTCCTGCTTTCTCATGAATAAACAATACAATAAATTTAAAAATTTAAACGAAGGCACTGCTCAGCTCTGGCTGATGGTGGTGCTGGGGCTTTGAACTTGGGACCTCAGAGCCTCAGACAGGAGAGTCTTTTTTTTTATTTTTTATTGTTGTAGTAGTTATTATTTTTGCTGTTGTTGATGTCGTCGTTGTTGGATAAGACAGAGAGAAATGGAGAGAGGGGAAGACAGAGAGGGAGAGAGAAAGACAGACACCTACAGACCTGCTTCACAGCCTGGGAAGCGACTCCACCTGCAGGTGGGGAGCCGGGGCCTCGAACTGGGATCCTTACGCCGGTCCTTGCGCTTTGCACCACCTGCGCTTAACCCGCTGCGCTACAGCCCGCCCCGAGTCTTTTTTTAATACATATTTTAAATTGTTTTTAATTATCTTTATTCATTGGCTAGAGACAGTCAGAAGTTGAGAGGGAAGGGGGATACAGGAGGAGAGAGACAGAGCGACACCTGCAGCCCTGCTTCACCACTCACCAACTTTCCCCACCTGCAGGTGGGGACTGGGGGTTCAAACTTGGGTCCTTCCGCACTATAACATGTGTGCTCAGGCAGGTGCGCCTCCACCCAGCCCCTGAGTTTTCTTTCCTTCTTTCTCTCCCTCTCTTGCATGTTCATGAACAAACAGGGTGTTAGGTGGAGGGTAGATAGCATAAAGGTTATGCAAACAGACTCTCATGCCTGAGGTTCCAAAGTCCCAGGTTCAATCCCCTGTACCACTATAAGTCAGAGCTGAACAGTGCTCTGGTTTAAAAAAAAAAAAAAAAAAAGAGAAACAAGTTGACATTACCACTCACCATGACCCCTTCCAGGGCTGGCTCTCTCACAAGCCACAGGCCTGGCAGAGAGGGAACAGTCAAAAATAGTCACACATTAAAAAAAAAAAAAAAAAAAAAAAAGGAAGGTATTTATGGGCAAGAGACTGTTCACTGCTTCTTAAAGGGCAATTGGAGTGAAAAAAAAAAAAGTCTCAGGGCTGAAGCCCAGCCCTGACACTTTATGGTCAGGGGGCACCCAGGGACCTCTCTTAAGTCTCAGTCCTCTGATCAGTACAAATGGAAAGGGTTAAAAAATAATAATAATAAATTCATAGGCCAGGGCTGGGGAGACAACATAGTAGTTCAGGTCTGCAAACGACTCTGAACCTGCCTGAGGCTCTGAGCTCCCAGGTTCAAGCCTCAGCACCACCATCAGCCAGAGCTGAGCAGGGCTCTGGTAAAAAGTGAGGGCTGTGGAAACAGCATAATGGTTCTGGAAAATGACTCTCGTGCCTGAAGCTCTGAGGTCCCAGGTTCAATCCCCAGTAGGGCTCTGGTAGGGGGTGGGGGGAGGAGAGATTAAGAGAGAGAAGAAGGTGGAGGAGGGATCAAAAGATGGCTCTAGGGAGTTGGGCAGTAGCGCAGCGGGTTAATCACACATGGCACAAAGCGCAAGGATCCTGGTTCGAGCCCCCGGCTCCCCACCTGCAGGGGGGTCACTTCACAAGTGGTGAAGCAGGTCTGCAGGTGTCTGTCTTTCTCTCCCTCTCTCTGTCTTCCCCTCCTCTCTCCATTTCTCTCTGTCCTATCCAACAACAACAACAATAATAACTCCAACAATAAAACAACAAGGGCAACAAAAGGGAATAAATAAATTATTTATTTATTCCCTTTTTTGTCCTTGTAGTCATAGATTGTAGTCATTATTATTATTGATGTCATTGTTGTTGGACAGGACAGAGAGAAATGGAGAGAGATGGGGAAGACAGAGAGGAGGAGAGAAAGACAGTCACCTGCAGACCTGTTTGACCACTTGTGAAGTGACTCCCCTGCAGGTGGGGAGCCGGGGGCTCGAACCAGGATCCTTACACTGATCCTTGTGCTTTGCGCCACGTGCCCTTAACCCACTGTGCTTAACCACCCTACTCCCATAAATAAATATTTTAAAAAAAAAAATCTTTGTGGTCCGGGAAGTGGTGCAGTGGCTAAGGGAATAGACTCTCAAGCATGAGGTCCTGAGTTCAATCCCAGCAGCACATGTACCAGAGTAATGTCTGGTTCTTTCTCTCTCCTATCATTTCTCGTGAAAAGTAAATAAAATCTTTTAAAAAAAAATTCTTAAAAAAAAAAAGATAGCTCTACCCCGAGTTTGAAACGCTGAAGGTATTTTAAGAATTGAAACAACACAGCTTCTTAATTCTTGGGTTTCAGAAAGGTTTTTTTTTCTTTCTTTCTTTCTTTTTTGCCTCCATGGTTATGGATACCAGTACTACCAATCCACTGCTCCTGGCGCGCCCCTTTTTTTTTCCCATTTTATTGGTCAGGACAGAGAGAAACTCAGAGAGGAGGGGGGGAGATAGAAAGACAGACACCTGTAGACCTGCTTCACCGCTTGTGGGAGGGGCTACAACCGGGATCCTTGTGCTTAGTACTTAGTGAGCATAACTTGGTGCACAAACGCCCCTGGTTTTTGTAAATCTTACGCAAACAGAGGTGGTTCCAATCAAGTGTCATCAACCCCAGAGGAAGAAGACAAGATTTCAGTCACCACGGAGGTGACAGCTGGTCACAGCCACTCAGAATCGTCCCTGGCACAAGCCCACAAAGGAGAACCCTTGATTCTTTCCAGGATCTGGCGGGGTCGTCTCCCTGGCACTGGGCGGGCAGTATGTGGAAGCTTCCAGAACCTGTCCTGCAGGGAGGACAAACTCAGCTGCACCCTTTGGAACTTGGGTGCTTGTGGCTTTGTTTACAAAAGGCCAATATGCAAAAGCTGTCCCTCCCAGTCAAGGATCAGCCTCCAACAGTTTCAGATTCCACGGTGAGCCTCTTTAAGAGGCTGGAGACAAGACCCCCTGAGTTTGGGGGAACTTCAGGTCCACCACCCCCCACCCCCCCCCCCGCCCTCCCTGCACCCAGAAGTGGGCAATCTGCAAACTGAGTTAAGCAGTCTGGATTCCTTCCAGCCCTTCCTGGGAATTTTAGAAAAGTTTTATTCCAGGTTACGCAGTAGCGCAGCAGGTTAAGCGCACAGGGCGCCAAGCGCAAGGACCGGCGGAAGGATCCCGGTTCGAGCCCCCCAGCTCCCCACCTGCAGGGGAGTCGCTTCACATGCAGTGAAGCAGGTCTGCGGGTGTCTTTCTCTCCCCCCTCTGTCTTCCCCGCCTCTCTCTATTTCTCTCTGTCCTAGCTAACAACAAGGACAACAATAATAACTACAACAAAGGCGACAAAAGAGAATAAAATAAAAAAATTTTTTTAAATCTTTAAAAATTTATATATAAAAAAAACAGGATGAATTGTTTTTAAAAAAAAAAAAAGGAAAGTTTTACTCATGACTTCTGGGATTGGATGGAGACCTCTCAGGAACACACTGGAGAGGCAAAGTGACTCTCTTGCCTGAGGTTCTGAGGTCCAGGGTTTGATCCCCAGCACCACCATTAGCCAGAGTTGAGCAGGGCTCTGGCTGAAAAAATTATTATTATTACTCTATTGTAAATAAAATAAAATAAAGTCTCCAGGGTGAAGAAGACAGACAGCACAGTGGTTGAGCAAGACAGGCTCTCTAGCCTGAGGCTCTGAGGTTACAGGTTCAGTCCCCAGCACCACCATCAGTCAGAGCTGAGCAGGGCTCTGGTTAAAAACAAAACAAAAGGGAGTCGGCGGTAGTGCAGCGGGTTAAGCGCACAAGGCGCAAAAATCAGTGTAAGGCTCCCGGTTCGAGCCCCCGGCTCCCCACCTGCAGGGGAGTCGCTTCCCAGGCGGAGAAGCAGGTCTGCAGGTGTCTGTCTTTCTCTCCCCCTCTGTCTTCCCCTCCTCTCTCCATTTCTCTCTGTCCTATCCAACAACGACGACATCAATAACAACAATAATAACTACAACGATTAAAAAAACAAGGGCAACAAAAGGGAATGAACAAATAGTAACAAAAAAGTAGCACTGGAGCTGCAGAGAGAGCGCAATGGTTATGCAAAAAGAGACTCATGGGAGTCGGGCTGTAGCGCAGCGGGTTAAGCGCAGGTGGCGCAAAGCACAAGGACCGGCATAAGGATCCCGGTTCGAACCCCGGCTCCCCACCTGCAGGGGAGTCGCTTCCCAGGCGGTGAAGCAGGTCTGCAGGTGTCTGTCTTTCTCTCCTCCTCTCTGTCTTCCCCTCCTCTCTCCATTTCTCTCTGTCCTATCTAACAACGATGACAACAACAATAATAACTACAACAATAAAACAACAAGGGCAACAAAAGGGAATAAGTAAATAAAAATAAAATATTTAAAAATGATTTTAGTCTCGGATATCATTTAGCAGTTACTCAGCCAGATGTGCTAAGAGACGGTTCAGTACACACACACACACACACACACACACACACACACACACAAAGAGACTCATGCCTGAGGCACCAAAGGTCCCTGGTTCAATCCCCAGCACTACCGTAAGCCAGAGCTGAGCAGTGCTCTGAAAATCATCATCACCATCATCAATCAATAAACTCAGGACTGGAGGGGGATGCATAGCACAAAGGTTCTGCAGAGACTCTCCTGCTTGAACCTCCAGAGTCCCAGGTTCAACCCCCCGCACCACCACCCGCCAGAGCGGAGCAGGGCTCTTGGGAGAAATTAATTATAATAATAATGTTGAGGACCAGAGAGGGCAAGCTCTCTGGGTCGCACAGGCCTTGTCATGCTGGTGACCCAGGTTCGAGCCCCAGCACCCACTTGGATGGTGCTATGGGACCAGACTGAGCTCCTGGACCAGGATGTCTGTCCCCCAGTCCGTCCGGGAAACCTCCGGGACCCCACCGAGGCTCGCGATGACCGCCACCCCACCCCGCCCGCAACCAGGAGCCGAACTCCCCGCCCTCCAGCTCCTGCGGAGCCGCCTGGCCCGGTTGTCACCGCTGGGGAGCAGTGACACCTCGGGGCCGAGGCCGCCCGGATCCCCCCCCCCCCCCCGCACTCTCACCTGAGCACCGCCGGCCCCCGGGGGCTGCCATACCGGCGCGGGCGGGGTCTGCGGCCTCGCTGGCAAGCCGCGCCGCTTCAAAACCTCACACATCAGCTGACTTGCCGCAGGATCACGTGACGGCGGAGGCCCCGCCCCTTGGAGACACGTGGTCGATCCCGGGACCGCCCCCTTTCCCCGGGCTCATCCCGCCCCCTCCCGCTTCTAGGCAGCAGGCCCGGTGGGTGTCCGTGGGATCCTAGTGCCGCCGCATGACCTTAAATTGCTTGGGGCGGGAGTGTGAGCTGGGTGATAGCGTATCGGGTTAAGCGCATAAAGCTCAACGCACAGGGACCAGCGTAAAGAATCCCTGTTCGAGCCCCCGGCTCCCCATCTGCAGGGGGCGTCGCTTCACAAGCGGTGAAGCAGGTCTGCAGGTATCTGTCTTTCTCTCCCCCTCTCTTGTCTTCCCCTCCTCTCTTGATTTCTCTCTGTCCTACCCAACAACAGCAGCAATAACAATAACAACAACAAGGGCAACAAAATGGGAAAAAAGGCCTCCAGGAGCAGTGGATTCGTAGTGCAGACACCGAGCCCCAGCCATGGCCCTGTAGGGGAAAAAAAAAAAAAAATCTTGGGGCATGGGCTAGCTGGATGAATGCCTTCCACTTTTTTTTTCTTAAATAAATATATATTTTTATGTAAATATAATATATATTATATATCATATATAATATATATTTTTTATTTATTTATTTATTTATTTTTTACCAGAACACAGCTCAGCTCTGGTTTATGGTGGTATGGGGGATTTAACTTGGGACTTCAGAGCCTCAGATGAGGCTATCTGAAGAACCATTCTGCTATCTACCCCCTGGCCCTTTATTTCTTTTCTTTTTTTACCAGAGCACTGTTCAGCTCTGGCTTATGGTGGTGGTGGTGGGGGGCATTGAATCTGGGGTTTTGGAGCCTCAGGCATAAGACTCTCTTTGCATAACCATTATGCTATCTACCCTCCACCCTATTTATTTTTATTTTACTTTTTTTATATTTATTTTATTTATTTATTCCCTTTTGTTGCCCTTGTTGTTTTATTGTTGTAGTTATTATTGTTGTTGTCGTTGTTGGATAGGACAGAGAAAAATGGAGAGAGGAGGGGAAGACAGGGGAACAGAAAGACAGACACCTGCAGACCTGCTTCACCGCCTGTGAAGCGACTCCCCTGCAGGTGGGGAGCTGGGGTTCGAACCGGGATCCTTACGCCGGTCCTTGTGCTTTGCGCCACCTGCACTTAACCCGCTGCACTACAGCCCGACTCCCTTATTTTACTTTTTTACTGGAGCACTGCTCAGCTCTGGTTTATGGTAGTGCAAAGGATTGAATGTGGGACTTTAAAGCCATAGGCATGAGAGTCTCTTTGCAGAACCGTTATGCTCTCTACCCTGCCCCCTTTATTTTTATTAGTCATTTAATATTGGTTTACTAAATTATAAGATAACAGGGGTACAGTTTCACACCGTTCCACCACCAGAGGTCTCTGTCCACGTTCCCTCCACTGGGAACTGCAGTGGTTCTCCCAGGTCACAAATATGGGTTGAATATTATTTCTGTAACTATCTGTCTATATTTATACACATATGTGCCTAAGGTCCTGCCTCCTGTTCCTTTTTTAAAAAATTGTTTTTTAATTTATTTATTTTCCCTTTTGTTACCCTTATTTTATGTTGTTGTAGTTATTATTGTTGTTGTTAATGTCGTCATTGTTGGATAGGACAGAGAGAAATGGAGAGAGGCGGAGAAGACAGAGAGGGGGAGAGAAAGACAGACACCTGCAGACCTGCTTCACCACCTGGTGACTCCCCTGCCGGTGGGGAACCAGGGGCTTGAACTAGATTCCTTACACCAGTCCTTGTGCATTGTGCCACCTGCACTTAACCCACTGCGCTACCACCAACTCCCCCTTCTGTTCCTTTATAAGTCACACCTACACTTATTCCTACTTCTGAATGTCTTTTTTTTTTTTTCCCTCTTCTTTTTCCAGATCTTGATGGAATTGGGTTCAGAGCCCTCTGGTCATCTTCCCCCTAACATTTTCCCCCCTCTGGGAGTATGAACTCAAATTCTTTTTAGGGTGCAGAAGGTGGAAGATGTAGCTTCTGTAATTGCTTCTCTATTGGACATGAGCATAGATAGTTCAGTTCATACCCCAAGCCTTTTCTATCTTTCCTTTCTGAGTGGGATTTATGTTATGTTATATATTTATTTATTTTCCTTTTTGTTGTCCTTGTTTTTATCATTGTTGTGGTTATTACTGTTGTTGTTATTGATGTCACTGTTGTCAGATAGGACAGAGAGAAATGGAGAAAGGAGAGGAGACAGAGAGGGGGAGAGAAAGACAGACACCATATGATCTGGGAGGTGGTACAGTGGATAAAGCATCAAACTCTCAAGCATGAGGTCCTGAGTTCAATCCCTGGCGGCACATGTACCAGAATGATGTCTGGCTCTTTCTCTCTCCTCCTGTGTTTCTCAATAAATAAATTAAATCTTTTTAAAAAGAAAGACACCTGCAGACCTGCTTCACCACCTGTGAAGCGACTCCCCTGTAGGTGGGGAGGCGGGGACTCAAACCGGGATCCTTATTCCGGTCCTTGAGCTTTGCTCTATCTGACCCGTTGCGCCACCACCTAGCCCCCCAATAAATTAATTTTAACTATATAATTAAATTAAAAGAATAAATATTCAAATAAATCAGGTTAGGCTGGAGAGACAGCGTAAAGGTTCAGAAAAAAAAAAGACTTTTATGCCAGGTGGTAGCGCAGCGGGTTAAGTGCACGAGGTGCAAAGCACAAGGACAGATGGAAGGATCCCGGTTCGAGCCCCCGGCTCCCCACCTGCAGGGGAGTCGCTTCACAGGCGGTGAAGCAGGTCTGCAGGTGTCTGTCTTTCTCTCCCCCTCTCTGTCTTCCCCTCCTCTCTCCATTTCTCTCTGTCGTATCTGACAATGACGAAAATAATAACTACAACAATAAAACAAGGGCAACAAAAGGGAATAAATATTTTTTAAAAACTTTGATGCCTGAGGCTCTGAGGTACCAGGTTCAATCCCCAGCACCACCAACAGCCAGAGCCAAGCAGTGCTCTGGTTAAAAATAAATTCAAGCCCCCAGTCCCCACCTGTCAGGTGAAAGCTTTCTGAGTGGTGAAGCAATGTTGCAGGTGTCTGTCTCTCTCTCCCTCTCTACAACCCCTTCCCTCTAGATTTCTGGCTGTCTCTATACAATAAATAAAATAAAGATAATAAAAACCATTAAAAATAAAATAGGGAGTAGGGCTGTAGCGCAGCGGGTTAAGTGCAAGGATAGGTGGAAGGATCCCGGTTTGAGCCCCGGCTCCCCACCTGCAGGGGAGTCGCTTCACAGGCGGTGAAGCAGGTCTGCAGGTGTCTCCCTTTCTCTCCCCGTCTGTCTTCCCCTCCTCTCTCCATTTCTCTCTGTCCTCTCCAACAATGACAACAACAATAATAATTACAACAGTAAAACAAGGGCCACAAAAGGGAATAAACAGGTATTTAAAAATAAATAAATTCAATCAATCAGGCAGGGCCGACACACACAAAAAAAACAACAACCAGGCTGAGTTAAGAGGCTGTGTAGCTTTAATAACCGCAGGACACATAACTTCCCCAGCCTGCTCTGCTCGCTCCTCCCATCTCAAAGGGGCTGCCAGTGCGCCAGCCCTCACCCGTCGGGCCCCAGCACGGCCCCTTGCTCTTGTACCCACTCGGGGCTTGCTGGCCGGACCGCGAGCGGGGACCCAGTGGGGTCAGGATTCTCAGCGCTGGTTTGCAGGGTGGCTGGCTGGCTGGGCTCCGGTTCTGTAGACCCAGACGGAGGCCCCAAGCCAGCAGGCGGAGACCTTTTCCTAGCCCTCCCGGTGCCCAGCGCCAGGTTGGCGGCGCCGTCGTGCACCCGCTTGTGCTTGGTGAGGCTGGAGGCCTGGCCGAAGGCCTTGCCACAGAGCTGGCAGCGGTACGGGCGCTCCCCGGAGTGTACGTGTAAATGCTGGAGGAGGGCAGAGCTCTGGCCAAAGGCCTTGGAGCAGTGAGGGCAGGCGTAGGGCCGCTCCCCGGTGTGGATGCGGAGATGATGCTGGAGGTTGGAGCTCTGGCCGAAGGCCTTGGCACAGTGCGGGCACCGGTAGGGGCGCTCAGCCGTGTGGGTACGCTGGTGTTGGAGCAAAGCCGAGCTCTGCCCAAAGGCCTTCCCGCACTGGGGGCAGGGGTAGGGCCGCTCCCCGGTGTGAGTGCGTAAGTGCTTGAGCAGCGCCGAGCCCTGGCCGAAGCCCTTGGCACACACCGGGCACTTGTGAGGGCGCGGGCCGCCGTGGGTGCGCAGGTGCTGGGCCAGCAAGGAGCCGTGGCCGAAAGCCTTCCCGCACACGGGGCAGCGGTGCGGCTTCTCCCCGCTGTGACTGCTGCGGTGTTTGAGCAGGGTGGATCTCCAGCCGAAGGCTTTGCCGCAGGCGGCACACTGATAAGGCCGGGCCCCGGTGTGGATGCCACGGTGCTGGGCCAACGTGGCCCCGTGGCTAAAGGATTTGCCACAATCTGGGCAGCGGTAGGGCTTCTCGCCGCTGTGGGTACGGCGGTGCTGACTCAACCCCGAGCTGCGACGGAAGGCCCTCCCGCAATCCGGGCAGGAGAACGGCCTGGGCGGGCTGGCCGGGGCGGTCAGCACCTGCTGGTTGACCTCAGCAGAGGCGGCAGGGACCTCCGGGGTGGAGGCCTCCTCGGCGGGGTCCAGCTCCACACTGGGAGTGTCCAGGTCGGGATCGAGGATCAAGGGCACAGGCCCGATCACGTCGGGATCCGGGTCGTCTGGATCGGTATCCGGGGGGTCCAAGGGTTCTGGGGAGGCCGTCATGGAGCTCGGAGCTTCCCCAAGTGCAGAGGGATCCGGTGATGCGGTGACAGGGTCCTGGTTGTCATAGCTGGGGGGTGCATCTTTGGAGTTGGAGGAGAGGCCTTCAGGAGGGTCTTCTAAGACAGGGTGGTTGGGAGTGGGGTCCCCGGGGTCTTCTGGATCGGAGTCAAGTACTTCGTCGTCGTCGTCGTAAGCAGGCCGACGGCCTCGGTGGCCAGGGTTCCGGACCAGAACTGAGCGACTCATCCCAGGAGCTGATGGCTGGGCTGTTTCTGGGGTGCAATCTACAGCAGGAGGTGAGAAAGCTGGGGTCGGGTAGGGACAGAACATAGCAGTTAAGCACAAACACTCTCCTGGCTGAAGCACCAAAGGGCATAGGTTCAAGCCCCAGCACCACCATCAGCCAGAGCTTAGCAGGGCTCTGGTAAAAGCAAAAACAAAACAAAAACCCCCACATATGTAAAGAGTTCTTACAAATCAAAAAGACAAGACAAGACCTGGGAGACAGTGTATTGGTTCTGCAAAAGGCTTTCCTGCCTGAGGCTCTAAGGTGACAGGATCAATCCCCAGCACCACCAGCAGCCAGAGCTGAGCAGGGCTCTAATAAAAAAAAATTTTTAAAAAGGGAGTCGGCCGGTAGCACAGGGGGTTAAACCCACATGGCGGAAAGCACAAGGACCGATGTAAGGATCCCAGTTTAAGCCCCCGGCTCCCCACCTGCAGGGGAGTCACTTCACAGGCAGTGAAGCAGGTCTGCAGGTGTCTGTCTTTCTCTCCCCCTCTCTGTCTTCCCCTCCTCTCTCCATTTCTCACTGTCCTATCCCACAAAGCTATCAATAACAACAATAATAACTACAACAATAAAACAAGGGCAACAAAAGGAAATAAATATATATGTATATTTTTGTTCCTTCAATCTCTTTTTATTAAATATTTATTTATTTATACCCTTCTGTTGCCCTTGTTTTATTGTTGTAGTTATTACTGTTTTTTTTAATTTAATAAATATATATTTTTAAATTTTACTTATTTTTCCCTTTTGTTGCCCTTGTTTTTTATTATTGTTGCTGTTATTGTTGTAATCGTTGTTGGGTAGGACAGAGAGAAATGGAAGACAGAGAGGGGGAGAGAAAGACAGACACCTGCAGACCTGCTTCATCGCCGGAGGGGCTCGAACCGGGATCCTTACACTGGTCCTTGCCCTTTACACCATGTGCACTTAACCCGCTGTGCTACCGCCTGACCCACAATAAATAAATTTTTCTTTTGGTAAAGATTTTTTTCAACATTTATTTATTTATTTATTTATTTATTCCTTTTTGTGGCCCTTGTTGTTTTTATTGTTGTAGTTATTATTGCTGTTGTTGTCATTGTTGTTGGGTAGGACAGAGGGAAATGGAGAGAGGAGGGGAAGACAGAGAGGGGGAGAGAAAGAACTTGCAGACCTGTTTCACCACCTGTGAAGTGACTCCCCTGCAGGTGGGGAGCCGGGGGCTCCAACTGGATCCTTACGCAGATCCTTGGGTTATACGCCACCTGCGCTTAACCCACTGCACTACCACCCGACTGCCATAAATAAATATTTTTTAAAAATAGGGGCCGGGTGGTGGTGCACCTGGTTGAGTGCATATGTTACAAAGATCTGGGTTCCGGCGGAGGGTAGACAGCATAATGGTTATGCAAACAGACTCTCATGCCTGAGGCTCTAAAGTCCCAGGTTCAATCCCCCGCACCACCATAAGCCAGAGCTGAACAATGCTCTGGTTAAAATAAATAAATAAATAATAGATAAAAACAAAGATCTGGGTTCGAGCCCCCAGTCCCCACCTGCAGGAGGAAAGCTACACAGGTGAAGCAGGGCTGCAGGTGACTCTCTGTCTCTCACCCTCTCTACCCCTCCCTTCCCTCTCGATTTCTGTCTATCTAATCAATAAATAAAGATAAAAAATTTAAAAAATAAAGGGAGGGTTGCATCCAATTGAGCACACAGTACAGTATGCCAAGACTCAGGTTCAAACCCCCACCGCCCCCTTAAGAGTTGTGGAGCTGGTGGGAATCCCGCAGTAGCGCAGCGGGTTAAGCGCACGTGGCGCAAAGCGCAAGGACCGGCGTGAGGATCCCAGGTTCGAGCCCCCGGCTCCCCACCTGCAGGGGAGTCGCTTCCCAGGTGATGAAGCAGGTCTGCAGGTGTCTGTCTTTCTCTCCCCCTCTTTGTTTTCCCCTCCTCTCTCCATTTCTCTCTGTCCTCTCCAACAACGACGACAGCAATTCCACAACAATAAAACAACAAGGGCAACAAAAGAGAATAAACAAATAGAAAAAGAAGAGGAGAAGGAGGAGGAGGAGGAGGAGAAAAACAGAAGAGGAAGAGGAGGAGGGAAGAAGAGGAGAATGAGGAGGGAGAGAAGGAGAAGGAAGAGGAGGAGGAGGAGAAGAGGACAGAGGAAGAGTAAGTGATGATGACTGAGAAGGTGCAGGTCAGTTCTGGGCAGGGACACGGGGCAGGAGGGGGAACCCCAGAACCCAACCCCCCAAAAAATTCACAGGTCCCTGCTTGAGATCACAAAGCAGAGAAGCTTGTGGCCCAGCCAAGCCAGGGCCAGGAATAAAGGGCCTCTGAAGAGAGATATGGGGGTGGGGAGTGGACTGGGAAGTGGTACAGTGGATAAAGCACTGAACTCTCAAGCATGAGGTCCTGAGTTTGATCCCCAGCAGCACATGGACCAGACTGATGCCTGATTCTTTCTCTCTCTCTCTCTATCTTTCTCATTAATAAGTAACTAAAATATTTTTTAAAAGGGGGGGCAGGCGGTAGCACAGAGGGTTAAGCGCATGAGGCGCAAAGCGCAAGGATGGGCATAAGGATCCCGGTTCGAGCCCCCGGCTCCCCATTTTCAGGGGAGTCGCTTCACAGGTGGTGAAGCAGGTCTGCAGGTGTCTGTCTTTCTCTCCCCCTCTCTGTCTTCCCCTCCTCTCTCCATTTCTCTCTGTCCTATCCAACAATGACGACATCAACAACAGCAATAATAACTACAACAATAAAAAACAAGGGCTACAAAAGGGAATAAATATTAGAGAGAGAGAGAGATAGGGGAGACTGCCCACTTCTGAGCCCCACACCTGATGAAGGTTGGGACCCCTGCCACTTGATGTCCCCCCAGTCCCCAACTCCAAGACTATTCTGGGTGACTCTTTGGATGGGAAGCTGGGGTCCTGCTGGGATGGGAGACACTCCTGGGGTCCCACCACCACCACCACCACCCCCTCAGCTCAACTGCTAAGTCCATGGCTTGGAGTCTCCGACTCACAACTATGGGCTAGAGAGGGAGAGAGGGAAAGAGAGAGGGAGAGACAGAGTGAGTCTGGGTAGTGCTTATTCAGGGGTTCTGAGTAGGGGGGGAATCACCAGCTCCCCTCCTGTAGGGAAAGGAAGCCCAGAGCTGGGGGCTGGGGCTGGGAAGGCCTGGGGAGGGTGGGGTTTACAGGCGGCCTCAGGGAGAATTTCTGCACTTTTATTTTTAATATTTATTATTTATTTTATCCCTTTTGCTGCCCCCCCTTTTATTGGTGTAGCTATTGTTGTTGCTGTTATTGATGTCGTCGTTGCTGATAGGACTTAGAGAAATGGAGAGAGGAGGGGAAGACAGAGAGGGGGAAAGAAAGACAGACACCTGCAGACCTGCTTCACCGCCTGTGAAGCGACTCCCCTGCAGGTGGGGAGCCGGGGGCTCGAACCGGGATCCTTATGCCGGTCCTTGTGCTTTGTACCACCTGTGCTTAACCCGCTGCGCTACTGCCCAACTCCCTACACTTTTTAAAAAATATTTTATTTATTTATTTATTTATTTATTTATTTATTTATGAGAAAGATAGGAGGAGAAAGCATCACTCTGGCACATGTGCTGCCAGGGATCAAACTCGGGACATCGTGCTTGAGAGTCCAAAGCTTTACCACTGCGCCAACTCCCAGACCACACTCTGCACTTTTTTTTTAAATATTTATTTATTCCCTTTTGCTGCTCTTGTTGTTTTATTGTTGTAGTTATTATTGTTGTTGTTGTTGTTGGATAGGACAGAGAGAAATGGAGAGAGGAGGGGAAGACAGAGAGAGGGAGAGAAAGACGGACACCTGCAGACCTGCTTCACCGCCTGTGAAGCGACTCCCCTGCAGGTGGGGAGCCAGGGGAGCCGGGGGCTCGGACCAGGATCCTTCTGCCGGTCCTTGCCCTTTGTGTCACCTGCGCTTAACCCGCTGCGCTACTGCCCACCTGAACCCCAGATCTCAACACTGTAGTAGGTGGGGGACTGTTCAAACTCTTGTGTTCCTAACAATCAAGGTGGTGGGGATGGGGGTGGGGAGCTCAGCTGGTAAGAGTGCAGGACTTGTAAGCCTGAGGTTCCAGGTTTGACCCTCAGGGCTGTGTGTACCAGAACAGTACTCTGGATTCCTTCTCTCTCTCTCTGTCTCTCTCATTAATAATAAATCTCGGGTAGCGCAGCGGGTTAAGCGCACTTGGCACCAAGCGCAAGGACCAGCCTAAGAATCCTGGTTCGAGCCCCCGGCTCCCCACCTGCAGGGGAGTCGCTTCACAGGCGGTGAAGCAGGTCTGCAGGTGTCTGTCTTTCTCTCCCCCCTCTCTGTCTTCCCCTCCTCTCTCCATTTCTCTCTGTCCTATCCAACAACAGCGACATCAATAACTACAACAATATAACAACTAGGGCAATGAAAGGGAATAAATAAAAAAAAAAAACAAGGGCAACAAAAGGGAATAAATAAATATTTAAAAATAAATAAAGAAATCTTGAACCAGTGAGAACAGATCACCTATATAGTGTGCTGCTCTGCTGTGTGTGTGTGAGACCCAGGTTTGAGCCCGGCTCTCATCACATAGGAGGAAGATTCAGGGCTGTGAGTTCTTTCTCTTTCTCCCAAATAAATCTTTTAATTTTATTATTTATTTATTTTCCAGAGCCCTGCTCAGCTCTGGCTAATGGTGGTGCTGGGGATTGAACCTGGGACCTTAAAGCCTCAGGCAGGAGCGTCTCTTTGCAGAACTGTGATGCTGTCTCCCCCACGTCAAAGAAATAAATCTGTGATGAAACTCTGTTAAAAATAAAATCTGTGTCAGAGTCAGGCGGTATCGCAGCAGGTTAAGCACACATGGCAGGAAGCACAAAGACCGTTGTAAGGATCCAGGTCTGAGCCCCCAGCTCCCCACCTGCAGGGGAGTCGCTTCACAGGCGGTGAAGCAGGTCTACAGGTGTCACTCTTTCTCTCCCCCTCTTCTCTCCATTTCTTTCTGTCCTATCCAACAACAACACTAAAGCAACAAGGGCAACAAAAAGAAAAATAAATATATTAAAATTTTTTTAAATAAATAATATAAAATCCTAAACAATAAAGGCAACAAAAAGGGAAAAAATAGCCTCCAGGAGCAGTGGATTTGTAGTGCAGGCACCAAGCCCCAGCGATAACCTTGGATGCGAAATAAGTAATTAAATAAATAAATAAAATAAAATCCGGGTTTCTGAATCTGTTTCTTTTTTTTAAAAAAATTATTTATTGGGGTCCGGGAGGTGGCGCAGTGGATAAAGCAGCAGACTCTCAAGCATGAGGTCCTGAGTTCAATCCCCGGCAGCACATGTACCAGAGTGATGTCTGGCTCTTTCTCTCTCCTCCTATGTTTCTCATTAATAAATAAAACTTTAAAAAAATTATTTATTTACTTATGTATTCCCTTTTGTTGCCCTTCTTTTATTGTTGTAGTTATTGATAATGTTGTTGTTGGATAGGACAGAGAGAACTGGAGAGAGGAGGTGAAGATAGAGAGGGGGAGAGAAAGACAGACACCTGCAGACCTGCAGGTGATGAAGCAGGGCAGCAGGTGTCTCTCTCTCTCTCTCTCTCGCTATCTTCCCCTTCCCTCTCGCTTTCTGTCTCTATCCAATAAATAAATGAAGATAATAGAAAAAAAAGTGAAACATTAAAAAAAATTTAAAGAGGTACTGATATTCAAGTATACCCACTTGACCAGCTGGACAATTGCTCTTAAATGTGAACCCTTGGCCAGGAAGGGGGAAATTCTCTTTGGGAATCCCTCCTGAGCCACTGACATCCTGGCTGTTGGGGTAGGGTTTCAGGATTTTTTTTTCCCCCTTTCAGTCCTGGGTGCAAAGATCTAGAAATTCCAGCCCCCTTCCCCACCCTCACTCCCATGGTTGAAACAAGGGGTCAGGGTGAAGGAACCAGAGGTGAGATTCTTTCTTCAAAGCAAAGAAAACTCAAGGCTCAGCTCACCTTCCAAGAAGACGGGGCAGCTATGGCTGGGATTACCTATGGTGGTGGTGGTGGGGGAGAGCTATGAAATCCATCCTATTTCTATAGGGGGCCCCTGCCCTGCCCCCCACCAAAAAAAATCAGGAGAGAATAAAGCAAGAGAGATGAGTTTTCACCTCTTCAACTCAAACCAGTCCCCCTGCAAATGGGTGGGAGAAAAACAAGGCCTGGCATCCATCTTGGCTTTGGGGTGGAGGGGAGGGGAGGGGGTTTGCGCTAGGCAGGTGGGTCTCCCTCCCTGCGGGGCCCCCACCCCCACCCCCACACCCGCGATTTTGGGGGGGAGTGTGGGTGGAGGGGGTTGGGCAGGTGGATTCCTCCCCCTTCCTGTGGGAGGGGCCTGGGAAGGAACCCCCAAGACTGAAAAGCCTAAGGAACAATGACTGGATGGCTAAAAGGAGGTGGGGATTGGGGTGGGGGGGAACCCCTGGATGCCGCACCCCCCCCATTTCCCAGACATTTAGCAGAAAAGGCCTCCTGACTTCCCAACCCCAGGCTGGAGTAGGGGAGGGGGGGCATAGAGGACAGTACCTTGGGGTCCTGCTAAGGGGGTGCAGGGGAACCCGGGCGGTGGGGAACCCTGGATCCCTTCCACCCACCCACCCAGGAAGGTCCAGCTGACCTCTAAGAGGATGTGGGGGAGGGGGACCAGGAACAATATGGGGGGGGTCTGTCTGGGGTCCAGCGCCCTGGGGAATTGGAGAAAAGGGGAGGGGACTCCGGGATTGGATGGGGGGGACACAGCAAGGCCTTTCTTAAACCCCTCGAACCCTCAGCTGCGGAATGCACACCCCCCCCACACACACATTTAAGTTGCTGGATTTGCAGCCCGGGCCTGCCCCCCAAGCCCTGGAATTAGGGGAAGGGGGAGGTTGCTGGCGGTTGCATTGGGATGGACGCTGTAGGCCCGCCAGCCCCCACCCCCCCCAAGTTGCATCAGGCCCGAACCCCGAGTTTCCGGGCCCCGGAGGGCGGTGCAAGCTGAGAGGGTGCATGGGGGTGTGGGGTGGGTGGTATATGTGTATTTGCAGGGGCGGGGAGAATTGCAAAGAGTTGCCCCCCAAAAAACCCGGGGGTGTCCTCCAACCCCACCCCCCCAAACAATCAGAGCACCCACCCACCCACCCAACCTCGACTGCGCGCCCCAGATCGCCAGCCCGCCTGCGGGGGGGACACTCACCCGGAGCCCCTCGCCCCTGCCCGGCCGCCGGCGCCCCCCGGCCCGCAGGACGCCCCCCGCCCGCAGCCCCCCGGCGGCCCCTCGGCCCCGCGCCCCGCCAGGCGCTCCGGGAGGAGGAGGGAGGCCCGGCCGCGGCGGGGCTGCTGGGACTTGTAGTCCGGCCAGGCCCGCCCCCTGGACCAGCCTTTGTCCCCAAGGCGGCCTTTGTCTGCGCTCTGGAGGTCGGGGCAGCCCCCGCTACCCCTCACCCCTGAACTCTCACCCTCACCCCCAGACCAGGCCCGGCTGTCCCCCACCCACCCCCCTACCACCTCCGCCCATGCTGAATCGGGGCTTCACTCCAATGTCCAGGCCTGGTCCATCACTGCTACCTCTTAGAGCTCTATGGCTCTGTCTGTCTGTCTGTCTGTCTGCCTGTCTATCTCTTTCACCACAGCCCTGCTCAGCTCTGGCTGATGGTGGTGCTGGGGACTGTTATCTGGGACTCTTGAAGCTTTGGGCAAGGAGAGTCGTTTTTGCAGAACCATTATGCTGTCTCCCTAGCCCTCATTTTATTTGTTATTGTTATTAGGAGAGAGACAGAGACAGAGAACGACAGAGATTGATTTTGAGACCAGAGCCCTGCTCAACTCTGGCTGTTGGTGGTGTTGGGGATTGAACCTGGGACCTTGAAGCCTCAGGCAGGAGAGTCTTTGGCAGAAGCAGTATGCTGGCTCCCTAGCCCTCATTTATCATTATATTTTAAAAATATGTATTTTATTTATTTATTCCCTTTTGTTGCCCTTGTTGTTTTTTATTGTTGTAGTTAGTATTGTTGTCGTCGTTGTTGGAAAGGAGAGAAATGGAGAGAGAAATGGACAGAGAGGGAGAGAGAAAGACAGACACCTGCAGACCTGCTTCACCGCCTGGGAAGCGACTCCCCTGCAGATGGGGAGCCAGGGGCTCGAACTGGGATCCTTACGCCGGTACTTGCGCTTTGTGCCACCTGCACTTAACCTGCTGCACTACAGCCCGACTCCCTATCATTAGCTTTTTAAGTTTTTATTTATAAAATAGAAACACTGGCAAGACCATAGAATAAGAGGGGTACAACTCCACACAATTCCCACCACCAGAACTCTGTATCCCAGCCCCTCCCCTGACAGATTTCCTATTCTTTATCCCTCTGGGAGTATGGACCCAGGGTCATTATGGGATGCAGAAGGTGGAAGGCCTGGCTTCTGTAATTGCTTCCCCGCTGAATATGGATGTTGGCAGGTGGATCCATATTTCCAACCTCTCTCTTTCCCTTAGTGGGGTGGGAATCTGGGGAGGTGGGGCTCCAGGACATATTGGTGGGGTTGTCTGCCCAGGGAAGTGGGGTAGGCATCATGGTAGCAACTTGAACCTGGTGGCTGAAAAAGAGTTTAGAAAGCAGAGCAAATCATGAACCTAAAGGCTGGAGTATTGCAGATGGAAATCTGAGGTCTTCGTTTTGGAAAAAGCTAGTAGGTCTATTTTAGATATATTCCAAGCTGGCCATGACCCTACTAGTTTTTGCCTGAGTTTAACATCTAACATGCAGGATGACCCAAGTTATTGTTGGGTGGGGGTATGGTGTCATAGTTGGAAAGAGGACTAGAAAGCAGGATCAGGAAAGAGAGTAGCTCCCCAATATGGGGGAAATATATAAATATTGTTTTATTGTTGTACTTATTGTTGTCTGTCTTCATTGGATAGGACGGAGAAATTATAGAGAGAGGAGAGGAAGACAGAGAGGGGGAGAGAAAGATAGACACCTGCAGACCTGCTTCACTGATTGTGAAGTGATTCCCCTGCAGTTGAGGAGCCAGGGGCTTGAACCGGGATCCTTATGCCGGTCCTTTGCGCTTAACCCGCCACATGCGCTACCGCCTGGCTCAAATATTGCTGACTGTAAACCCCATTGATGTGGTCTGGGGCCCATAGTCAGCACAGGAGCCTATGTAACCTCTGCATCCCTGTAGGTCTGAGCTCACATTCTGTGGTTACAACTAGGAACATTCCAGGCTGTGCCAATTTCAGGACCCATCATCCTCGGGTGATAAGCAGAATATGCAAGCCAACCTCCCTTGGGAGAATGGAACATTCCCTGCCATTGTTGACTCACATTGAGGCTAGCCCTCATTTTATTTATTATTGTTAGAGAGAGAGAGAGAGATTAAGACCAGAACCCTGCTCAGCTCTGGCTGGTGGTGGTGCAGGGGATTGAACCTGGGACTTCCGAGCCTCAGGCAAGAGAGTCTCTTTCCATAACCATTATGCTACCTATCCCCCGCCACTGTAGATATTGGATAGAGACAGTCAGAAATTGAGAGTGAAGGGAGAGAGAGAGAGGGAGATAGAGAGATACCAGAAACTTTTCTCCTGCAGATGGGAGCAGGGGCTCGAACCTGGGTCCTTGAGCATTGTAACGTGTGTGTGCTCAACCAGGTGTGCTACCACCACCCAGCCCTCTTCCCCTTTCTTCTTTTCTCCCTCCCCTTCTCTTTTCTGGGGTTATTGCTGGGGCTCCGTGCCTGCACTACGAATCCACTGCTCCTGGCTGTTATTCGTTCCATTTTGTTGTTATTGTTATTGTTGTTGCCGTTATTGTTGTTGTTATTGCTGTTGTTGGATAGGGCAGAGAGAAATTCAGAGGGGAGAGGAGATAGAGAGCGAGAGAGAAAGACAGCTGCAGACCTGCTTCCCCACTTGTGAAGCGACTTCCCTTGCAGGTGGGAAGTCAGAGGTTCCAACCGGGATCCTTGAGCAAGACCTTGCGCTTCGAGCTTAACTCAGCGCTCCACCACCTAGTCCCCTCATCTCTCTTCCTTTCTCCCGTCCACTACCTCCTTCTCCTTCTCCTTCTCCTCCTCCGCTTCCTCCATTTTTGGACAGAGAAATTGAGCAGGGAGGAAGAAATAGAGCAGGACAGTGATCCAGGAGGTGACGCAGTGGATAAAGCACTGGAATCTCAAGCATGAGGTCCTGAGTCCAATCCCCAGCAGCTCATGGACCAGAATGATGCCTGGTTCTTTCTCTCCTCCTATCTTTCTCATTAATAAATAAGATCTTTAAAAAAGAGCGGGGGGGGGGGGGGAGGGGATCGGGCGGTGGCGCAGTGGGTTAAGCGCATGTGGCGCAGAGCGCAGGGACCGGCATAAGGATCCCGGTTCGAGCCCCTGGCTCCCCACCTGCCAGGGAGTCGCTTCACAGGCGGTGAAGCAGGTCTGCAGGTGTCTGTCTTTCTCTCACTCTGTCTTCCCCTCCCCTCTCCATTTCTCTCTGCCCTATCCAACAACGAACAATATCAATAATGGCAATAATAATAACCACAACGAGGCTACAACATAAAGGGGGGAAAATGGCCTCCAGGAGCGGTGGATTCATGGTGCAGGCACCGAGCCCAGCAATAACCCTGGAGGAAAAAAAAAAAAAAAGAGCGGGGAGTTGGGCGGTAGCGCATCAGGTTAAGCGCACATGGCGCAAAGTGCAAGGACCGGTGTAAGGATCCCGGTTCGAGCCCCTGGCTCCTCACCCGCAGGGGAGTCACTTCACAGGTGGTGAAGCAGGTCTACAGGTGTCTGTCTTTCTCTCCCCCTCTCTGTCTTCCCCTCCTCTCTCCATTTCTCTCTGTCCTACCCAACAATGACATCGATAACAACAACAATAATAATAACTACAACAATAGAACAAGGGCAACAAAAGGAAATCAGTATAAAAACAAAAACAAAAACGAGAGAGTAGGACAGAGAGATAGAGAGACACCTGTAGCCCTGCTCCACCACTCATGAAGCTTCCCTCTCCTGCAGGTGGGAACCCGGGGCTTGAACCTGGGTCCTTGCACATGCTAACGGATATGCTCTACCTGGTCTCATCCCCAGCCGACTGAGGGGACAAAGGAGGCGTGTGACCGGGGTGATGTTTATTGCTGGCTGCGACATGGGTACAAGGGAAGCTGGCGGGCTTGGGGACCCCTCAGCTCGGTCCCGCAGCCCTTTGGGGGAGGAGACCCCAGGGGCACGTGACTCTCATGGAAGCTGCCAGCCTTCAGGTCCGGAGGGCCCAGGCTCTTGAAGGGAAACTCCTCTTTGTACTGGGTGGAGAAGAAACGCTTTGTGCCCAGGGGGGGCTCCACGTGACTGTACTTGCACTGTGGGGGGGGGGGGGAGGACAAAGCAGGCACCCTGGGGGGGTACCTGGCTCCTCCGCCCTCCCTTTCCCCCTCTCAGGCCACCTCTCTCATGTTCTGTTCCCCAAGCCACCCTTTGAGCACCCACAGTTGGGGGCAGGGGACCCATCTCAGACTGGCAGGTGACTGGAGCCTGAAGGAGGGATCCCAGGGATGGCGTGACACTGAGCATCCCCTAAGGGGGTGGGGGAGAGATCAGAGCTGACGGCCAGCTATTTGATCAAGGGGGTACACACACACACACCCCATTCCCTCACCCTCTGAAGCTGCCTGTGTGTTATGGAGGCTGGGGCTGTGTCATGTGGTACCAGCATCTTCTGGTTGGTGGTTAAAAAATAAGTTTCTGGAGGCAGAGAGAGAGAGATTGGCATCTGATTAAGCAGCACATACATTATAATGCACAAGGGCATGAATTCAAGCTCCCAGTCCCCACCTGCAGGGGGGAAACCTTCTTGAATGGTGAAGCAGGTCTGCAGGTGTCTCTCTGGCTCTCTTCCTCTCTGTCTCCCCCTTCTTTCTCAATCTCTCTCTCTTTCTCTCTTATTTACCAGCTCTGACTTTTGGTGGTGCTGGGGATTGAACCTGGGACCCTTGGTGCCTCTGGCATGAAAGTCTTTTGCATAACCATTATGCTGTCTCCTCAGCCCCTCAATTTCTGTCTCTATCCAGGAATGAATAAATATAATATTAAAGAGAGAGAGGAGAGAGAGAGAGATTGGCATTACACAGCAAGGCTGCTATTGACATGCCTCAGGCCCCGGGTTCAATGCCCAGCAGCCCAGGGCGGGGCGGAAGAGAGAGTGGGCGTGGCTTCAAAGCTGGTGGGGGCCCGGAAAGGGGCGGGTCAGGCAAGTGGCTGTGACTTAGTGGGTGTGACAGGCCTCAGGGACTGGAGCTAGGAGTGGGCGGGGCCTCCCGAGGATGGGCGAGGCTAGCAGGGGGTGGGGCAGCCTAAGAATGGGGCGGGCCAGAGGGCAGGTGGGACCTTATTGGATGGGGACGACTGGTAGGCGGGGCCCGATGGTAAAAGGGGCTTCACGGGGCGGGGCCACGCAGGGTGACAGACAGTGGGGGGGCTCCAGGTGAGTGGGTCTGATAGTGGGCGGGGCCTCCCGTGAATAATAGCGGCCAGGGCAACTGAGGCACCTATGGGGGTGTGGCCAGTTGTGGGTGGGGTTGACAATGGGCGGGGCCACGTGTTGCTAACAGGGCTCAGTAGACAGTGGGCAGAGGCTCCCGTGGGCACTGTTGGTAGTGGGCGGGGATTCGCTAGGCTGGTTTGGGCGGGGCCTCGCGGGGGAGGGGGTCCTGTGTGGGCGTGGTCTCGCGTTGGAGGCGGGGCTTGCTCACTTCCAGTGCCCTGGGGCAGGTCGCTTTCTTGCAGGTGCAGCGTGGGGGCCTTGCAGGGTTCCTGTTGGCCCGGGGGGCTGTAGTCCGTGCCCATGGTGGTCTGGAAGAAACGACTGAGCAGTGTGGGTTCCCCGAAGATCACGTGACTCTCCAACAAATCGGGCGGTGGGTGGCGACAGGATGGCCTGGTGGGGGGCGGCTGGAGGGGGGAGGCACAGGGTGGTTGAGAAGCTTGTAGGGAACTGGGTGGGGTGTGTGTGTGTGTTTGTGTACACACCCCGATGGGGATGTCCTCAGAATACTGTTCAATTCAGGCTGATGGCAGTGCTGGGGATTAAACCTGGGACCTCAGAGTCTCAGGCATTGAGAGTCTGTCTATTGCATATGCATAAACCCCCAATCTATCTCCCCAGTTCTCATCTTTTGTATCACCTTTGTATCACCTACTTGGGGGAATCCCTCAAACCCATTTCCCTTCCCCCAGCCCCCATGAGCCCAGCCATCTCTCCCTCTTTAATATTATTAGTTTTATTTATTATTGGATAGATACAGAGAGACATTGAGAGGAGAGGGGGAAACAGAGAAGGAGAGAGACACTTGCAGCCCTGTTTCACCTCTTGTGAAGCTTTTCCCCCATGGAGGTGGGGACCGGGGGCTCGAACCTGGGTCCTTGTGCACTGTGACGTGAGCACTCAGCCAGGTGCGCCACCGCCTGGCCCCCAGCCCTTCTCTCTCTCTGTATCTCTCTCTCTTTCTCTCACCCACCTGGCGGTAGAAGAAATTATGTGAAGTGGTCAGGCAGTTGGGCCCCGGGTTCCGGGCTCCTTGCAGAATGTGTGATGTTGGAATCAGGTTGTGTTGTAGACCCAGAGCCTCTGCAGGGGTTGAGGTGGGTTGTGAGCAGGCACTGAGGAGGGTGCTCCCCCATAAGTCGCCCTCCCCCCCACATCCCCCAGAGAGGCAGGACAGGCAGTTAGCAGGGCTCACGTGGCTCGTGGGCACAGAAGTGCTGGGCCTTGGTGGTCTTGTCCCGGAAGCAACCGTCTCCCTGGGGGATGTTAGCATGGTGGGTGAGGGCTGAAGCCAGTGCCTTGTCATACCTGAGGGGAAGGGGAGCCTCCATCTGTGTCCTGTCTCCACCCCGTCTGCCACCCCTCACCTCCCATTTCTTTATGCCTGATACCACCATCTGCCATCTTCTCATCTCCCATCCCATCACCTCCATCTCCTCACCTCCCATCTTCTCACCTCCCACCCCATCACCTCCCATTTTATTATGTCTTATATACTATCTCCCATCTCCTCACCTCCCACCCCATCACCTCCCATTTTATTATGTCTTATATACTATCTCCCATCTCCTCACCTCCCACCCCATCACCTCCCATTCCATCACCGCCCATCCCATCACCGCCCACCCCATCATCTCCATCCCATCACCTCCCATCCCATCATGTCCCATCCCATCACCTCCCATCCCATCACCTCCCATCCCATCACCTCCCACCCCATCACGTCCCACCCCATCACCTCCATTCATTCTCTTACTGCACTCCATATCATACCTCCATATTCCATTATCACACCCCACATCCCATATCCCGGACCCCTTACCCCACCCCATCCCAGATTGCATCCATTTTCCCAGAAGGCAGCTTTTCAATGGCCCTGCACTGGGGACTTAGTGGCAGGACATCAAGCAGAGCAGTGTGCTTGGCCCAAGGCTGATGGAAAGCTCCCAGAGCAGCACTGGGGGTGGGGGAGGTGGCCTTGCCTGCCTGAGGCCCTGGGTTTGATCCCTGGCCCTGCACACAGACAAAACACACACACATACACACACACACACACACACACACACACACACACACACACACAGTAGAATCGAATAGAGCATCATACACAGTGGGGCAGAGTCCTTATCTTTCTCCAAAAATAAAATAATAATAATAATAATAAATAGATAAAAGGGACCAGGTGGTGGCATTCCTGGTTGAGCACACATGATACCACACTCAAGGACTCCAGTTCAAGCCCCCAGTCCCCACCTTCAGGGAGGAAACTTCACAAGTGGTGAAGGAAGTTTGCAGATGTCTGTCTCTCTCTCTCTCCCTCCCTCTCTCTCTCCTCCTTCCCTCTCCATTTGTCCCTCTCTCTCTGTCTCCAGAGTTAGTGGAGCTCGATGCTGACACTGTTCCTGGTGGCCATTTCTTTTTCTTTTTCTTTTTTTTTTTTTTACATTTTTTTGGACAGGACAGAGAGAAATTGAGAGGAGTGGGAGGCAGAGAGGGAGAGAGAAAGACACCTGCAGACCTGCTTCACCACTTGTGATGTGCCCCCCCCCCTGGCGCAGGTAGAGAGCCAGGGGCTTGAACCCAGATCCTTGAACCAGTCCTTATGCTTAGTACTATGTGCGCTTAGTACTATGTGTGCTGCCCAGCCCTCACTCTGAATTTCTCTGTCTCCATCCAATTAAAAAACAAACAAACAAAAGGGACGCTGAGTGGTGGTGCACCAGGCAGAGCATACACATTATCCTTCATAAGGACATGGGCTCGAACCCCCAGCCCCATCTGCTCGTGGGTGGGAGGGAAGCCTCACGCAGCAGGGCCGCACATGTCTGTCTCTCCCCCTTTCTGCCTCCCCCGCTCCCCTCTCCATTTCTCTCTGTCCTATCGAAACAAAGCAAGAGAGAAATTCTATTTATTTATTTTTTATTTGCCTCCGGGGTTATTTCTGGGGCTTGGTGCCTGCACTACAAATCCATTGCTCCTGGAGGTCATTTTTTCCCTTTTGTTGCACTTGTTGTTAATCGTTGTTGTTGTAACTATTACTGTTGTCGTATAGGACAGAGAGAAATGGAGAGAGGAGGGGAAGACAGAGAAGGGGAGAGAAAGACAGACACCTGCAGACCTGCTTCACCGCCTGTGAAGCGACTCCCCTACAGGTGGGGAGCCAGGGACTCTAACCGGAATCCTTACACAGGTCCTTGCGCTTTGTGCCACCTGCACTTAACCTGCTGCGCTACCACCCGCCCCCCTATTTATTTTTATTGGCTAAGACAGAGAAATAGAGAGGGGAAGGAGAGATAGAGAGGGAGAAAGACAGGCACCTACAGGCCTGCTTCATCTCCCCTGCACCCCCTGCAAGTAGGGAGTGTGTGTGTGTGTGTCTGTGTGTGTGGGTCTGTGTGTGTGTGTGTGGGGCTGGATCCTTGTGCTTAGTACTGTGTGCTTGGAACCCAGTGCACCATCACCCGACACCCCCCCCCATAAGAGAGAAATTCGACGAGCCAATATTGTTCCTAATGCCTTGGGTGAGAACCACAAAATGAAGGTAAAGTCACTTTGCCCTGCCTTGGGGTAAAGTCAATGTCCCTTAGTACCTCTCCGGGGGCAGACCCTGTGGGTGATGCATTTGCTTCTGCTCGGAACACATGGACCTGTACCCAAGCTTGTGGTCACCCAGAACCACACTGGAGGAGGCCTGCGGAAAGGGGATGGGAAGAGGATTGGATGGCTGTGCTCATCCAGCCCCCACCACTGCCCTTCCCAGCATTCCCCCAAGCCAGCCTTGACTTCCCCTTTTTTTTTTGTTGTTGTTGTCCTTGTTTTTATTTTAATTTATTTTTTATATTCATTTATTTACTTATTCCCTTTTGTTGCCCTTGTGGGTTTTTTTTTTGTTGTTGTAGCTATTATTGTTGTTATTACTGATGTCATCAGTTCAGAGAGAAATCGAGAGAGGAGTAGAAGACAGAGAGGGGGAAAGACAGACACCTGTAGACCTGCTTCACCACCTGTGAAGTGACTTCCCTGCAGGTGGGGAGCCGGGGGCTCGATCCAGGATCCTTATGCCGGTCCTTGAGCTTTGCACCACGTGCGCTTAACCCGCTGAGCTACCGCCTGACTCATTTTTTTTTTATTTCCCTTTTATTGCCCTTGTTTTATTGTTGTAGTTATTATTGTTGTTGATGATGATAATGTTGTTGGATAGGACAGAGAGAAATGGAGAGAGGAGGGGAAGACAGAGAGGGGGAGAGAAAGACAGACACCCGCAGACCTGCTTCGCCACCTGTGAAGTGACCCCCCTGCAAGTGGGGAGCCAGGGGCTCCAACCCAGATCCTTAAGCCAGTCCTTGCGCTTTGCGCCACGTGCGCTTAACCCGTTGCGTTACCGCCCTACTCCCTTGACTTACCTTCTCACACATCAAGGCAGGTGAGCCGGGCAGAGCCTGGAACTGCCTCAGGTAGGTGGTCTCAGGATCCTGGGTCTTATGGTCCCACTGGAGGGGGTTCGGGCCCCCTGAAGGTGGTCGAGAGGAGAGAGAAGGAGAGAGCTTCCTTGCACCCTAGGACTCCCGGGGGTTAGTGATCTCCTGGCCTGGGGAACTTGGCTGTTGTAGCTGCAGGGCTGCGTGGAAAATGCTCAGCAGAAAACTTACAGTAACTGGGGGCCCAGGAGGGTGGTACAGTGTGTAAAGCATTGAACTGGCAAGGGTGATGTCCTGAGTTCAATCCCCAGTATCACATGTGCCAGATTGATGCTCTGCTTCTCTCTTTCTCTCTCTCTCTCTCGTAAATAAATCTTTGAAAGATAAAGGTGAGAGAGAGAGGTGACACACCTGGATGAGTTCACATGTTACAGTGCACAAAGACCAAGGTTCAAGCCCCTAGTCCCCAACTGTAGGGGGAAAGCTTTGCAAGTGGTGAAGCAGGGCTGCAGGTGTCTCTCTGTCTCTCTCCCTCTCTGTCAACCCCTCCCCTCTCAGTATCTGGATATCTCTATCAAATAAATATAGATAATAAAATATTTTAAAAGAAAGAGAAAAAGAGAGACAGAGAGACACCTGCAGCCCTGCTTCACCACTCGGAAAGCTTCCCCCCTATAGATGGGGTCTGGTGGTTCGAACCTGGGTCCTTGTGCTAATTATAACATGTGCGCTCAGCCAGGTGTGCCACCACCCAGGCCCTCTGTCTCCCCCTTTATCTCCCCCTGCCTTCTTGATTTCTGACTGTATCCCATAAATAAAGATAAATACATAAAAATAAATTTAAAAGTGCAAAGCGCAAGAACCAGTAAGGATCCCGGTTGGAGCTCCTGGCTCCCCACCTGCAGGGGAGTCGCTTCACAGGCGGTGAAGCAGGTCTGCAGGTGTCTGTCTCTCTCTCCCTCTCTGTCTCCCCTTCCTCTCTCAATTTCTCTCTGTCTTATCCAATAAAATTGAAAAAAATATATAGCCACCAGGAGCAGTGGATTCATAGTGCAGGCATCAAGTCCCAGCGATAACCCTGGAGGCAAAAAAAAAAAATTGGTGTATTGCACCAAAGTAAAACACTCTGGGGTGAGGGTTCAGTTCCTGGAACATGATGGCAGAGGACCTAGTGGGGGTTGAATTTTTTTAAAAAAATTATTGATTGATTTTTATATATTTATTTATTTTCCCTTTTGTTGCCCTTGTTTTTTTATTGTTGTAGTTATTATTATTGTTGTTATTGATGTCGTTGTAGGACAGAGAGAAATGGAGAGAGGAGGGGAAGACAGAGAGGGGGAGAGAAAAACAGACACCTGCAGACCTGCTTCACCGCCTGTGAAGCGACTCCCCTGCAGTTGAGGAGCTGGGGCTGGAACTGGAACCCTTAAGCCGCCCCTTGCGCTTTGAGCCACGTGTGCTTAACACCCTGCGCTACCGCCCGACCCCCTGGGGGTTGAACTGTTATGTGGAAAACTGGGAACTGTTACAACTGTACCAAATATTGTATTTTATTGTCAACTGTAAACCATTAATGCCTCCCATAAATTTTTTTAAAAAAATCCCCCAGGGTTTAAGCCCCTGGTCTCCACCTGCAAGGGGGGAAAATGGTGAAGCGGGGCTTCAAGTGTCTGTCTCTCTAGCTTCCCCTCCCTTTTCGATATCTGGTTGTCTCTATTCAATAAATAAAGATGATAAAAATTTTTAAGTGTTTAAAAATTTTTTTAATTATCTTTATTTATTGGATGGAGACTGTCAGTAATCGAGAGGGTAGGGGAGATAGAGAGAGAGAGAGACACCTGCAGCCCTGCTTCACCACTTGCAAAGTTTTCCTTCTGCAGATGGGGAGGGGCGGGGCTCGAACCCTGGTCCTAGTGCACTGTAACATGTGCGCTCAACCAAGTACGCCACCACCCGGTCCCAACAAAATTTTTAAAATTAATCAATTAATTAAAAGAGATAATATGGTGGTCCGGGAGGTGGCACAGTAGATAAAAGCATTGGACTCTCAAGCATGTGGTCCTGAGTTCAATCCCCGGCAGCACATGTACCAGGGTGATGCCTGGTTCTTTCTCTCTACTACTATGTCTCTCATTAGTAAACAAATAAAATAATTAAAAAATAACAATAATAATAAAGAGATAATATGAATCTAGGTGGGTTTTTTTTTTTTTTTTTGCATCTCTGTGGGCCTTGGGGACCAGAAGCTGGGCCATGCTAATTGTTGGGGACGGGGGTGTCCTTTGCACCCCCCAACCCCACTTTTCACGGGGGCGCGCACCGAGGTGTCTGCTGGGCGCAAGGGGTTGCAGGGCGGCGGCCCAGTGGGGTGGGAAGAGCTCCCGGTAGGTGGTGAGGGGCAACCCCAGCTTGGCGGGGTCCCCCGGAGGCACCGAATCCCGGTCGAAGATGAGGCGCGCGCCCCGGATCTGCTCGCGCACGCGCGGCGGCTGGGGGGGCCAGCGGAACGAGGCGCGCGCGGTGGAGACGGCCGGGGCCGCGCGCAGGCCTGGGAGCGGCGCGGCGGCGGCGCGCACGTCGCGGGGGCGCGCACGCCGCTTCTCTTGCGACACGGGCGGCGGCGGCGGGAACGCGCGATGCGCCTCGGACACGCGCCCCTGGGTCGCCGCGTGCACGTCCACGTGGAAGAGCTCCGGGCGCGGGGGCGCGGGGCTGCGGGCCGGCGGGGGTGCGGGAGGGGGCGCCCGGAAATCCCGGTGGGTGGTGGAGAGCTGGGAGGAGGCGTGCAGGCGGGGCTCCGGGCCCAGCGAGAAGTGAGAGGCTTTAAGGAAAGCCAGGCGGGCGGCCGGGCAGGACAAGGAGGAGGCCATGTGGGGATGGGGGGTGCGGACACCTGCGGGGAGGGGGGGCAAAGAAAAGGGGGTGTATGGGGGTGCACATGGCTCCATGCACAAGGACCCGGGTTCGAGCCTCCGGTCCCCCAGCTACAGGGGGGAAGTTTTGCAAGTGGTGGAGCAGGGCTGCAGGTGTCTCTCTCTCTCTCTGTGTGTGTGTCTCTCTCCCCCTTCCCTCTTGATCTCTGGCTGTGTCTATACAATAGGGGGTCGGGCGGTAGCGCAGCGGGTTAAGCGCACGTGGCACCAAGCGCAAGGACCCGCGCAAGGATCCCGGTTCGAGCCCCCGGCTCCCCACCTGCAGGGGAGTCGCTTCACAGGCGGTGAAGCAGGTCTGCAGGTGTCTGTCTTTCTCTCCCCCTCTCTGTCTTCCCCTCCTCTCTCCATGTCTCTCTGTCTTATCCAACAACGGATGACAATAACAATAATAACCACAGCAAGGCTGCAACAAAGGCAACAAAAGGGAAAAATGGCCTCCAGGAGCAGTGGATTCATGGTGCAAGCACTGAGCTTCAGCAATAACCCTAGAGGCAAAAAAGAAAAAAAATTTATAATAGTGGTTCGGGAGGTGGCGCAGTGGATAAAGCATTGGACTCTCAAGCATGAGGTCCGGAGTTCGATCCCGGGCTGCACGTGTACCAGAGTGATGTCTGGTTCTTTCTCTCTCTCTCTCTCTCTCTCTCTCTCTCTCTCTTCCTATCCCTCTCACTGATAAATAAATAATTAAAAAATATATATAAAAGGGCCAGGCGGTGGCACACTTGGTTAAGCGCGTACATTACAGTGTGCAAGGATCCTTGTTCAAGCCCCTGGTCCCCACCTGCAGGAGGGAAAGCTTCACGAGTGGTGAAGCAGGGCTGCAGTTGTCTCTCTGTCTCTCTCTATATATATATATCTTCTCTCAATTTCTCTCTGTCCCTATATAATAATAAATATATAAAACATTAATATATATAATATATAATAAAAACAAATAAAAAAATAAGGGAAGAGGAACCATATGGATCTGGTTTTGACCCCCCCCCCCCCGTCCCCCGTCCCCACAGGTGGTGGAGAGGGCTGCAGGTGTCTTTCTCTCATATTTCTCCCTATTTCTTAAAAAAAAAAACATTAAAATTTTTTTTGTTTGCCTCCAGGGTTATCGCTGGGGCTCGGTGCCTGCACTACTGATTCCACTGCTCCTGGAGGCCATTTTTCCCATTTTGTTGCCCTTGTTGTTATTGTTGTCATAGCTGTTGTTGTTGGATAGGAGCAGAGAGAAATGGAGAGAGCAGGGGAAGACAGAGGGGGAGAGAAAGACAGACACCTGCAGACCTGCTTCACCGCCTGTGAAGTGACTCCCCTGCAGGTGGGGAGCCGGGGGCTCCAACCGGGATCCTTACTCAGGTCCTTGCGCTTTGCGCCGTGTGCGCTTAACCCGCTGTGCCACCGCCTGACTCCCTATAATTTCTTTAAATTATCTTTATTTATTGGATAGAGACAGCCAGAAATTGAGAGAAGGAGGGAAGCTAGAGAGGGAGAGACAGAGAGACACCTGCAGCCCTGCTTCACCACTTGCAAAGCTTTCCCCCTGCAGGTGGGGACCAGGGGCTCTAACTTGGGTCCTTATGCGGCGTAGCATGTGTGCTCAACTAAGTGTGCCACCACCCGGCCCCGGGTTATTTATTTATTTATTTAAAAATATTTAAATTATTTATTCCCTTTTGTTGCCCTTGTTGTTTATTGTTGTAGTTATTATTGTTGTTGTCGTTGTTGGATAGGACAGCGAGAAATGGAGAGAGGAGGGGAAGACAGAGAGGGGGAGAGAAAGACAGACACCTGCAGACCTGCTTCACCGCCTGTGAAGCGACTCCCCTGCAGGTGGGGAGCCGGGGTTCGAACCGGGATCCTTATGCCGGTCCTTGTGCTTTGCGCCACCTGCGCTTAACCCGCTGCGCTACAGCCCGACTCCCCTGGGGTTATTTTTTTTATTACAAAGAGAGAAGCAGAGCATCACTCTGGCACGTGTGATGGTGAGACTTGAACTCAGGACCTCGTGCGCTTAGGTCCAGTGCTCTTGTCACTGTACAAACTCCCAACCCCCAATGTTTTCTTTTTTAAATATTTATTTTCCCTTTTGTTGCCCTTGTTGTTTTATTGTTGTTATAGTTATTGTTGTTGTTGTTATTGATGCTGTCGTTGTTGGATAGGACAGAGAGAAATGGAGAGAGGAGGGGAAGACAGAGAGGGGGGAGAGAAAGACAGACACCTGCAGACCTGCTTCACCACCTATGAAGCGACTCCCCTGCAGGTGGGGAGCTGGGGGCTCAAAGCGAGATCCTTATGCCGGTCATTGCACTTTGTGCCACCTGCGCTTAATCCACTGCACTACCGCCCGACTCCCCCAAATCCCAATGTTTATAGATTTATTAATTTATTTAAATCAATGAGTTAATTGGATAGAGACAGCCAGAAATTGACAGGGAAGGGGGTGATAGAGGGGGACAGAGACAGAGAGACACCTGTAGTCCCGCTTCAACACTCAAAAAGCTTTCCCCCCTGTAGGTGGGGACCGGCAGGGGGCTTGAACCTGCGTCCTTACACACTGTAGTATGTGCAGTATGCGTTCAACCAGATGCACCACCACTCGACCCCTTATTTATTAATTATGGAGAGAGACGGGGAGAGAGACTAGCTCTGGCACAAGGAAGTGCCAGGGATCAAACCTGCAGCCCCCAAGACCTCTGGCATGCCAATCTGTCTCCCTGGTTCTACCTGTCACTTCTTGATTTTCAACAATTCCTCTCTGCTTCTAGGAGACATCCACTAGCTCTCAGCACCCGAAAACTCAGGCTCCCCTCCTCCAGGAAGCCCTCCCAGACTGCCTCATTCCCCAGCTAGTTTCTATCATTTTCTTTGGAAACTTTATCTTGACTGAGAAGGTAACCAGCCAGCTCAGCAGGTAGATAGATGACAGGGCTTGGAAGAAAGGGTCATCTCAGACAACCTAACATTTCAGGGATGAGGAGGGTGGGGGACCTACCTCCTGAGGGAACCAAGAAACCAAGAATCTTCACAGCTGTGCTCCTGTGAGTTTGGATTCAATTCACCCTCCACCCCTGTCTCTGGTGATCCCAGCAACCCCCCCCTCCATTGTGACCCCAAGAACTACTCATGAAACACTGTCACAATGACTCCCAGAAACAAGGGGTGTGTTGTTAAAATTCGGGGGCTCCAGCTGGCCGGGCTAGCTTCACGGACGGGTAACAGAGACTCGGAGACACACGGCTGGGCAGGGAAGCTGTATTTCTTTATTCAGGAACAACGATTTATAAACTAAGACAAACTAATCACCAAACAGAACTCTCCTGCCTCCTTCCCCCGCAGCGGCGCCAAGCACTCTCGAACTCTGGAACTCTGGGACTCTGGAACTCTCTCGGGGTTCCTTGCGGCGGGGACAAGCGGGCCCGCGAAACTAGCAGGACTAAACCAATTTTCTTGGCAGGGGGAGAGCTAGAACAACCCAATGTAAAGCATACAACAGGGGTACACTGGAGAAACCCTTGGACTCTCAAGCGTGAGGTCCTGAGTTCAATCCCTGGCCTCGTATATGCCAGTGGGAGGCTTACCTTCTCTCTTATAAGTAAATCTTATTAGGGTGGGATAGATAGCATAATGGTTCTTCAAAGAGACTCTCCTGCCTGAGGCTCTAAAGTCCCAGGTTCAGTCCCCTGAACCACCAGAAGCCAGAGCTGAGCATGGATCTGTTAAAAAAATAATAATAGTAAAGTAAATCTAGGGGGTTGGGCGGTAGCGCAGCAGGTTAAGCGTACGTGGCACAAAGCACAAGGACCTGTGTAAGGATCTGGGTCCGAGCCCCCAGCTCCCCACCTGCAGGGGAGTCGCTTCACAGGCCTTGAAGCAGATCTACAAATGTCTGCCTTTCTCTCCCTCTCTCTGTCTTCCCCTCCTCTCTCCATTTCTCTCTGTCCTATCCAACAACGATGACATCAATAACAACAACAACAACTACAACAACAATAAAACAAGGACAACAAAATGGAAAATAAAGAGATAAATTAAAAATAATAATAATAAAGTAAATCTTATTATTTTTAATTTATTTTTTAAAGAATTTATTTATTTATGAGAAAGATAGGAAGAAAGAGAGAAAGAACCAGGCATCATTCTGGTACATATGCTGCTGGGGATTGAACTCAGGACCTCATGCTTGGGAATCCAGTGCTCCCAGACCACATGAATCTTATTATTTTTAAAAATTTCTTTCTTTTTTTTTTCCTTTCAGAGTTATTGCTGGCGCTTGGTGCCTGCACTACGAATCCACTGCTCCTGGAAGATATTTTTTCCCCTTTTGTTGCCATGGTTGTTTTATTGCTGTTGTGGTTATTACTATTATTGTTGTTATTGATGTCGTCATTGTTGGATAGGACAGAGAAATGGAGAGAGGAGGGGAAGACAGAGAGGGGGAGAGAAAGACAGACACCTGCAGACCTGCTTCACCGCCTGTGAAGGGATGCCCCTGCAGGTGGGGAGCTGGGGGCTTGAACCGGGATCCTTATCCCGGTCCTTGCACTTTGCGCCACCTGTGCTTAACCCACTGCGCTACTGCCCAGCACCCGTCACTCAGGTTTTTGTAGTGCCAGGGGTCAAAGCTGGGAGCCCCCACGATGTCAGCTAGTACTTCAACTTCTCCAAAAGCAATTTCTTTTTTCCTTACCTAGGCAATACCTGCCTATTTCATGGAACTCAGAAGCCACAAAAAATGCTTGTAAGGGTAACTTTTTTTTTGAAATTTCTTTATTGGGGAATTAATGTTTTACATTCAACAGTAAATACAGTAGTTTGTACATGCATAACATTTCTCAGTTTTCCACATAACAATACAACCCCCACTAGGTCCTCTGTCATCCTTTCCCAGGACCTGTCTCGCTCCAGCCACCCCAGAGTCTTTTACTTTGGTGCAATAATGCCAACTCCAGTTCAGGTTCTACTTGTGTTTTCTCTTCTGATCTTGTTTTTCAACTTTTTTTAAAAAGATTATTTCTTTATTGGGGAATTAATGTTTTGCATTCAACAGTAAATACAATAGTTTGTACATGCATAACATTCCCCAGTTTCCCATTTAACAATACAACCCCCACTATGTCATTTATCATCCTTCATGGACCTGTATTCTCCCCACTCACCCACCCCAGAGTCTTTTACTTTGGTGCAATACGCCAATTCCATTTCAGGTTCTACTTGTGTTTTCTTTTCTGGTCTTGTTTTTCAACTTCTGCCTGAGAGTGAGATCATCCCATATTCATCCTTCTGTTTCTGATTTATTTCACTCAACGTGATATTTTCAAGGTCCATCCAAGATGGGTTGAAAATGGTGGTCACTATTTTTAATAGCTGGGTAGTATTCCATCGTGTATATATACCACAACTTGCTCAGCCACTCATCTGTTGTTGGACACCTGGGTTGCTTCCAGGTTTTGGCTATTACAAATTGTGCTGCCAAGAACATATGTGTACACAGATCTTTTTGGATGGATGTGTTGAGTTCCTTAGGATATATCCCCAGGAGGGGAACTGCAGGGTCATAGGGTAGGTCCATTTCTAGCCTTCTGAGAGTTCTCCAGACTGTTCTCCACAGAGGTTGGACCCACTGACATTCCCACCAGCAGTGCAGGAGGGTTCCTTTGACCCCACACCCTCTCCAGCATTTGCTGCTGTTACCTTTTCTGATGTAGGACATTCTCAAAGGAGTGAAGTGATATCTCATTGCTGTCTTTATTTGCATTTCTCTGACAATCAGAGACTTGGAGCATTTTTTCATGTGTTTCTCAGCCCTTTGGATCGCTTCTGTGGTGAATATTCTGTCCAAGTCCTCTCCCCATTTTTGGATGGGGTTATTTGTTGTCTTGTTGAGTTTGGTAAGCTCTTTATATATTTTTATTATTAAACTCTTGTCTGGTATATGGCATGTAAGGATCTTCTCCCGTTCTGTGAGGGGTCTCTTTGTTTGGGTAGTGGTTTCTTTTGCTGTGCAGAAGCTTTTTAATTTGATGTAGACCCATAGGTTTATACTTGCCTTAGTTGAAAGGGTAACTCTTGATCGCCTCTTTCTTGGTGACCTATTTACCCTTTTCTGTAGTTTCTCTGGTTACCTGATCCTTATCTATTCTTCTCAAAAGATCTGGGGCATTTCTGGAAAAAAGAAAATGAAAATAAACAGCTTTATGGCTGAGGAGACTGCATCATGTTTCTGCAAAATGACTCTCCTGCCTGAGGCTCTGAGGTCCCAGGTTCAGTCCCCAGCACCAACATCAGTCAGAGCTGAGCAGGCTCTGATAAAAGTAATAACAATGCTATTAATAATATAAAAATTAAAATAAAATATATTTTAAAATGCATTAGACTAGATACCACAGACACACATGCTAGATCTCCTTAAAATCAGGGCTTGGGTGGTCTGGGAGATGGCACAGTGGATAAAACTCAGGTCTCTCAGGCATGGGGTCCTGAGTTCAATCCTCGTCAGCACATGTACCAGAGTGATGTCTGGTTCTTTCTCTCTCTCCTATTCCTCTCATTAATAAATAAATATTTTTTTAAAAAATCAGGGCTTGGAGCTTAATGTTCTTGGAATATTGTTCTGAAATACTGAAAAACAATTATTTTTATTTAATTAATTTTTGTTTATTTATTTATTTTTCCAAAGTACTTATCAGCTCTGGCTTTTGGTGGTGCAGGGAATTGAATCTAGGACTCAGGCATGACAGTCTTTTTGTATAACCATTATGCCATCTACCCCTACCCTTGATTTTCTTTTCTTTACCTTTTTGATAAGAGAAATTGAGAAGGGAAGGGGAGATAGAAGGGGAGAAAGAGACAGAGAGACACCTGCAGCTCTGCTTCACTGCTTATGAAGTTTCCCCCCTGCAGGTGGGCATCAGGGGCTTGAACCTAGGTCCTTGCTCATTGTAAAATGTGTGCTCTACCTAATGGACCACCATCTGGGCCCACCCTGAGAGCCATTTAAAAAAAAACAAACATTTACTTAGAGTCAAAAGGAAGGAAGAAGCAACTTCTCTCTCTGGCATATGCGATACCAGCAATTTAACTCAAGACCTTGTGCTGGAGAGTCCAATCAATTCTTTATTCACTGTGCCACCTCCCAGATCTTTTTTTTTTTTAATCTATTTTATTTGTTTGTTTTTACCAGAGCCCTGCTCAGCTCTGACTTATGGTGCTGCTGGGGACTGAACCTGGGACCTCAGCGCCTCAAGGCAGGAGTTGTCTTTTGCAGAACCACTCTGCTGTCTTCTCAGCCCCCTGAAAGGTAGTTCTAAACGGCCAGCAGAGTGCAGAGAGCTGAAAGATCTTCTGTACTCCTGGGTCCCAGAGGAGCCTTTTTGGGGGGGAGGATGGATCACAGGCAAGGACCCCACTCTTTGCAAACCCGGCATTCCCATCACTCGCACGGGGAACACACAAAGAGCCTTGGCCGCGCCTGCACAGAACATCAGGAGGGCGCTTGATTCCCGCTCCAGGTCGCAGGCTTCCGCTATATATACGCGGGGGGGGGCTCCCACATGACCACGCCCACTCCGCACAGCCCCGCCCCTCACGCTCGCCGCCACCGGTGACCACGCCCCCTACACGCCTTTCCCACCCGCCTGACCACGCCCCCACGCAGGGCCCGCCCCTCCCGCTCGGCCTCCAGCTGACCACGCCCCCACGAAGGCCCCGCCCCATACTCCTGGCCACACCCCGGCGCAGAGCGATGACGTCACGGCGGAGTTGCCATGGCGGCGCTGAGCAGCCTGGCGTCGGCGCTGGAGTCGTACAGGGGCCGGGACCGCCTGGTGAGCCTGGGGCGGAGCGCGGCCGGATTCACCCCGGACGAGGGGAAATCGAGGCCAGCCAGACCGGGGGCGGTTGACGCTCGGGGGCACTCCCCCCCACACCCCATCGCCGAGGACCCTCGTGCTCGCCGGGCTGCTGCCCTTTGTCCCCGGGAGGTGACGTGGAGGCACTTCCGGGACCCGTCATCGCCCCCCACCTCCCCCGGGGGGCACCACTGGGGGGGGTCCCGAGGGCGGAGCTGGGCCCCGGGGCTGGACAGCTTCTCTCTTGCCTTCACCCCCCCCCCCCCCCCCCCCCGCCCCAGAAAAAAATCAGATCCCCTTTTGCTGGACTCTTAGGTCATGTCAACTAATTCAGCCTTGGACATGGGAGATCTTGGAAAAGGCACTGCAGTTCATCCCTGCACAATGTCTTGCAAGCCTGGGTCTTTTACAATTTATTAATCTTTCCAAGATTTTATTATTATTAGTTTAATGAGTGAGATACAGAGACCAGAGCCCTGCTCAGGGATTGAACCTGGGACCTCAGGCATTTCTTTCAGGACCATGATGCTGTTTCCCTAACCTCACAAATCATCTTTTATTTATTATTATTGTTGTTGTTATTATTATTACCAGAGCCCTGCTCAGCTCTGGCCGATGTTGGTGCAGGGGATTGAACCTGGAACCTCAGAGCCTCAGGCAGGAGAGTCTCTTTGCAGAAAACCATAAAGCTATCTATCCCACTCCAAATCATCTTTTTTTATTTTTATTTATTTTATTTTTGAGAGATATGCAGAGAGAGGGACAGAGAGAAACACCAGAGCCCTGCTCAGCTCTGGCCGATGGTGGTGCAGGGGATTGAACCTGGGACCTCAGAGCCTCAGGCAGGAGAGTCTCTTTGCAGAACCATAAAGCTATCTATCCCCACCCCAAATCACCTTTTAAAGGCTTATTTTCACCAGTTAGTTAGAAGGTTGGGGAGATAGCATAGTGGCTTTGCAAAAGGCTTTTCCTGCCTGTGGCTCTGAGGACCCAGGTTCAGTCCCCAGCACCACCATCAGCCAGAGCTGAGCAGGGCTCTGGTGCCTCTCTCTCTCTCTCTCCATATATATATATATATATATATATATATATATATATATATATATATATCTGTATTGCAGTCTCTCTCCATATATATATATATATATCTGTATTGCAGTCTCTCTCTCTCTCCATATATATATATATATATATATATATCTGTACTGCAGTCTCTCTCTCCATATATATATATATATATATATATCTGTATTGCAGTCTCTTTCTCTCTCCATATATATATATATCTGTATTGCAGTCTCTCTCTCTCCATATATATATATATATCTGTATTGCAGTCTCTCTCTCTCTCTCTCCATATATATATATATCTGTATTGCAGTCTCTCTCTCTCTCTCTTACAGTAGAAGGGAGAGGTTGAACTCAACTCTCACACTTTTCTTTTTTCCTTTTTAAAATTTCTTTTATCTTTATTTGTTGGATAGAGACAGCCAGAAAGTGAGAGGGGAGGGGGAAATAGAGAGGGAGAGAGACAGAGAGACCCCTGCAGCCCTGCGTCACCACTTGGAAAGCTTCCCCCCTGCAGGTGGGGACCAGGGCCTTGAACCGGGTCCTTTTGCATTGTAACATGTGTGCTCAACCAGGTGCACCACCACTTCCTGGCCGGTCACACTTTTCTTTATTTCTCCTTTGCATTACTAGAGTACTGTTTACCTCTGACTTATGGTGGTACTCGGGACTGAACCTGGGACCTTTGGTCTCTCAGACTTGAAAGTCTTTTTTTAAAATTATTATTATCTGTATTTATTTATTTGCTAGAGACAGAGAGAAATCAAGAGGGAGGTAGAGAGGGAAAGAGACAGAGAGATACCTGCAGACCTGCTTCACCACTCATGGAATTTTCCCCCTACAAGTGGGGACCAGGGGCTTGAACCTAGGTCCTTATGCACTGTACTGTGAGCGCTTAACCAGGTGCACCACCAACTAGCCCCAGTCTTTATTTATTTTTTCTCCCATAACCATGATCCTGTCTACCTAGCCTTCACACTATTTTATTTTTTCAATTCCCTTTTGTTGCCCTTGTTTTATCACTGTTGTTGTTGATAGGACAGAGAGAAATGGAGAGAGGAGGGGAAGACAGAGAGGGGGAGAGAAAGATAGACACCTGCAGACCTGCTTCACTGCCTGTGGAGCGACTCCCCTGCAGGTGGGAAGCCGGGGGCTCGAACCGGGATCCTTCCACCGGTCCTTGTGCTTTGCGCCACCTGTGCTTAACCCGCTGCGCTACCGCCGGACTTGCTAGCCCTCACACTCTTAAGAAGTTTCAAGGGACCGGGCAGTGACAGTGCACCGGGTAGAATGCTCATTTCCGTTCCTGAATAAATACAGCTTCCCTGCCCAAAAAAAAAAAAAAAAAAAAAAAAAAAATGCTCATTTCCATGTACAAAAGACCCATGTTCAAGCTCTCCGTGTCTAACTGCAAGGGGGAAGCTTCACAGTGAAACAGTGTTGCAAATGGCTCTTGCTTTCTTCCTTTCACTTTCCCCTCTCAATTTCTCTCTGTCCTATCAAATAGAATGAATAAATAGAAAAAAAAAAAGAAAAGAAGGTTTCAAGAACCATGGAGGGGCTAAAAGCAGGAGAAATAAGTTCTTTAAAAAAAAAAACAACTCCATTTATTTATCACAGAGAGAGAACACATCAGAGCATCACTCTGACACTTGTGATGCCGGTGGATGGAATTCAGGACCTCAGACTTTCACAACTAACACTAAAGTGTGCTTCTCTTCTGGAGAGAAATAATAAATTGGGGGGGGGGGGGTAGGCCACGGCACACATGACTTTTTAAAATTAATTTTAAAAAGGAGACATTAACAAAACCATAGGATAAAAGAGGTGCAACTCCACACAATTCCCACCACCAGATCTCCGTATCCCATCCCCTCCCCTGATAGCTTTCCTAGTCTCTATCCCTCTGGGATTATGGACCCTGGGTCATTGTGGGATGCAGAAGGTGGAAGGTCTGGCTTCTGGAATTGCTTCCCCGCTGAACATGGGTGTTGGCAGGTGGATCCATACTCCCAGCCTGTCTCTCTCTTTCCCTAGTGGGGCAGGGCTCTGGGGAAGCAGGGCTCCAGGACACATTGGTGGGGTCGTCTGTCCAGGGAAGTCTGGTCGGCATCCTGCTGGCAAGAGGAGGGGAACTGGGATCCTTGCGCTTCGCATCATGTGCGCTTAGCCCACCGGGCTACCGCCCAACTCCCTAAATAAATAAATTCTATATATAAAAAAAAAGAGAGAAAGAAAGAAAAAAACATTAGTTCTGGGTTGGAGAGAGAGCACATCAGGTATAGTCAGCGCCTTGCCAGGCACACGACCTAGGTGCTAGAACTCGAAATGAAAACACACTCTCTCTCTCTCCCCGTCTCTGAATGAAGCAGTCAGAGCAGTCAGGTCGCACATGTGCGAGGCCCTGGCTCCACAACACAAAGCCAGATGTCATCAAGACAAAAGCACAAGGACCAGTGGAAGGATCCAGGTTCCAGGCCCTGGCTCCTCACCTGCAGGGGGGTGGGGTGAGGACATATCACAAGCGGTGAAGCAGGTTCTCTCTCCCTCTTTTATCTCCCCCTTCTCTTGCAATTTCTCTCTGTCCTGTCCATTAAAATGGGGGGGAAAATGGCTGCCAGGAGCAGTGGATTTGTAGTGCTGGTGCCGAGCCCCAGCAATAACGCTGGAGGCAAAAAATGAGAGCGGGGCCCATCGGTGGCGCACCTAGTTGAGCGCACATGCTACAGTGCACGAGCACCCGGGTTCGAACCCCCGGTCCCCACCTGCAGGGGGAAAGCTTTTGCGAGTGGTGAAGCAGGTCTGCAGGTGTCTCTCTGTCTTTCTCCATTCATGTCACCTCCTTCTCTCTCAATTTCTGGCTGTCTCTTTCCAATAAATAAATAAGGATTTAAAAACAAAAAAACGAGAGAGAGAGAGAGAGGAGAAGCACCACAGCAGCTCCACTGCTCCTGGACCATGCCTACGTCTCTTCTTGATGTTCCTCTTTAGTTCTGGGATCCCAGCCCAGATTCTCAAATATGACCATGTCTGTGTGCTCTGCTAGGCCTCTCCAGGCCCCTAATGCGATGTCTTTAGAAGTTGAAAATTGGGGGGTTGGGTGGTAGCGCAGCGGGTTAAGGGCACGTGGCGCGAAGCGCAAGGACCAGCATGAGGATCCCAGTTCCAGCCTCCGGCTCCCCACCTGCAGGGGAGTCGCTTCACAGGCGGTGAAGCAGGTCTGCAGGTGTCTGTCTCTCTCTCCCCGTCTTCCCCTCCTCTCTCCATTTCTCTCTGTCCTATCCCAACAATGAACAACATCAGCAATAACAATAATAACCACAAGAAGGGCAACAAAAGGGAGGAAAAATGGCTTCCAGGAGCAGTGGATTCATGGTGCAGGCACTGAGCCCCAGCAATAACCCTGGAGGCAAAAAAAAAAAAAGTTGAAAATTGAGGGCCAGCCACTGGCACACCTGGTTGAGCGCACACATTACAGTGCACAAGGACCCAGGTTCAAGCCCCTGGTCCCCATCTGCAGGGGGAAAGCTTCATGAGAAGCTGAAAACTGAAAGGAAAAAAAAAAAAGGAGGCTTGAGCAGACGGGATAAGGTAATGGTTCTGCAAAGACTTTCATTCCTGAGGATCTGAAGCCCCAGGTTCAATCCCCAGCACTACTATCAGCCAGAGCTAAGCAGGGCTCTGGTCTCTTGCTCCCTCTCTTTCTCGGTATCTTTCCCTCTACATCTAATTTTTGTTAAAAAATAAATAAGGGAGGCGGGCGGTAGCGCAGCGGGCTAAGCGCAGGTGGCGCAAAGCGCAAGGACCGGAGTAAGGATCCCGGTTTGAGCCCCGGCTCCCCACCTGCAGGGGAGTCACTTCCCAGGTGGTGAAGCAGGTCTGCAGGTGTCTGTCTTCCCCTCCTCTCTCCATTTCTCTCTGTCCTATCCAACAATGACGACATCAATAACAACAACAACAATAAAAAAACAAGGGCAACAAAAGGGAGTAAATAAATAAATTTAAAACAAATAAAATATTTTTAAAGTCAAATAGCTTTCAGGGGGGATAATAATAATAATAATAATAATAATAATAATAATAAGCAGGCAGTGGCACACCTGGTTAAGCGCTCACATTACAGTGATCAGGGACCCAAGTTCAAAGCCCTGGCCCCCATTGACAGTGGGGGAGTTTATAAGTGGGCTGCAGTTGTCTCTCTGTCTCCTTATCTCCTCTCAATTTCTGTGTGTCTCTGTCCAATAATAAATAAATAAAATGGATATTACTGATAATAGCTGGCAGTGGTGTACACACATTACCATTCACAAGGACACAGGGGCTGGGGAGAATCTTCATGAGTGGTGGAGCAGGGCTGCGGGTCTCTCCCTCTCTCCTCCTTCCCTCTCAATTTCTCTCTGCCTCTACCCAATAAATAACACATAAAAAAGAATTACTGTTACTATTTTTAATTTTTTAAAAATATTCCCTTTTGTTGCCCTTGTTTTATTGTTGTAGTTATTATTATTATTGTTATTGATATCCTTGTTGTTGGACAGGACAGAGTGAAATGGAGAGAGGAGGGGAAGACAGAGAGGGGGAGAGAAAGACAGACACCTGCAGACCTGCTTCATGGCCTGTGAAGCAACTCCCTTGTAGGTGGGGAGCCGGGGGCTCGAACCAGGATCCTTCCGCTGGTCCTTGTGCTTCGCACCACCTGCGCTTAACCCGCTGTGCTACTGGCCAACTCTGTATTATTATTATTTTTACCAGAGCACTGCTCAGCTCTGGCTGATGGTGGTGCTGGGAACTGAACCTGGGACCTCAGAGTTTCAGACAGGAAAGCTTTTTATTATTTATTTTTCCCTTTTGTTGCCCTTGTTGTAGTTATTATTGTTGTTTTTGATGTCGTCGTTGTTAGGCGCATCCTCCCCCTTTCCCTTCTGTTTCTCTTTTCTTTGGTCGGACAAAGAGATGTAGAGAAAGGGGTGACAGAAAAAGAGAGAGACAGAGAGACAGACACTTGCAGCCTTGTTTCACTCCTGAAGCATTCCCCCTGAAGGTGGGGGTGGGGTTTGTGCTGGTCCGGTGCACTTTACCTGTCTACCAGGTGCACCGCCCTGTTCCTCCTCCCCCCGCCCCCCACCCGTACGATTTCCAGTTAAGATTGAAAGCAGGTATCACTGGGAACAGGAGAATTTTGCAGAAAAATTAAAAGGTAACAGCACATTGGTTCTGCATAAGGACTTTGACATTTGAAGCTCCATGAGTTCAGGATCAGTTCCCTACACCGTCATCAGCCAGAATTGAGCAATACGCAGTACTCTGGTTAAGAAAGAAAGAAAGAAAGGGGGGAGTCGGGCTGTAGCGCAGAGGGTTAAGCGCAGGTGGCGCAAAGCACAAGGACCGGCATAAGGATCCCGGTTCGAGCCCCCCGGCTCCCCACCTGCAGGGGAGTCGCTTCCCAGGCGGTGAAGCAGGTCTGCAGGTGTCTGTCTTTCTCTCCTCCTCTCTGTCTTCCCCTCCTCTCTCCATTTCTCTCTGTCCTATCCAACAATGACAACAACAATAATGACTACAACAATAAAACAACAAGGGCAACAAAAGGAAATAAATAAATATTAAAAAAGAAAGGAAGGAAGGGGGAGTCGTGCGGTAGTGCTGCAGGTTAAGCGCAGGTGGCACAAAGCACAAGGACCGGCATAAGGATCCCAGTTCGAGCCCCCGGCTCCCCACCTGCAGGGGAGTCGCTTCCCAGGTGGTGAAGCAGGTCTGCAGGTGTCTGTCTTTCTCTCCCCCTCTCTGTCTTCCCCTCCTCTCTCCATTTCTCTCTTTCCTATCCAACAATGATGACGTCAATAACAACAACAATAATAACTACAACAATAAAACAAGGACAACAAAAGGGAATAAATAAATATAAAAAAAATTAAAATGTATTTATAAAAGAAAAAGTAAGAAAGGAAGAGGGAGTCGGGCTGTGGCACAGCGGGCTAAGCGCACGTGGCACAAAGCACAAGGACCGGCTAAGGATCCCGGTTTGAGTCCCCAGCTCCCCACCTGCAGGGGAGTCGCTTCACAGGCGGTGAAGCAGGTCTGCAGGTGTCTGTCTTTCTCTCCTCCTCTCTGTCTTCCCCTCTTCTCCATTTTTCTCTGTCTTAAGGAACAACAACAGCAATGATAATAATAAGAACAACAACCATAAGTGTAACAACAAGGACAACAAAATGGGAAAAATACGTCCTCCAGGAGCCGTGGATTCCTGCCGGCTGTGAGCCCCAGCAAAAAAGAAGAAAGAAAAAAAACGCCACATATGTAAAGAGTTCTTACAAATCAACAAGAAAAAGACACAGCCTGGGGGACAGCATCATGGCTATCCAGGGCAGAGGAGACAGCATATTGAAAGTCATAAAAGATTCTCCTGCCTGAGGCTCTGAGGTCCCAGGTTCAATCCTCTGCACCACCATCAGCCAGAGCTGAGCAGGGTTCTGGTAAGAGAGGAAGTGGGGGGAGGAGAGAGAGAGGAGGGAAAGGGGGAAAAAAATTATAAATCAACAGTGTTGATTTAGGCTTTATTTTTTAAAGTTTTTAAAAATTTTCCCTTTTGTTATTTTATTGTTGTAGTTGTTGTTATTGATGTTGTTGTTGTTGGATAGGACAGAGAGAACTGGAGAGAGGAGGGGAAGACAGAGGGGGAGAGAAAGACAGTCACCTGCAGACCTGCTTCACCGCCTGGGAAGCGACTCCCCTGCAGGTGGGGAGCCGGGGTTCGAACCGGGGTCCTTATGCCGGTCCTTGTGCTTTGCGCCACCTGCGCTTAACCTGCTGTGCTACAGCCCGACTCCCATGAGTCTCTTTTTGCATAACCATTGCGCTCTCTCTGCAGCTCCAGTGCTACTTTTTTGTTACTATTTGTTCATTCCCTTTTGTTGCCCTTGTTTTTTTAATCGTTGTAGTTATTATTGTTGTTATTGATGTCGTCGTTGTTGGATAGGACAGAGAGAAATGGAGAGAGGAGGGGAAGACAGAGAGGGGGAGAGAAAGACAGACACCTGCAGACCTGCTTCACCGCCTGGGAAGCGACTCCCCTGCAGGTGGGGAGCCGGGGGCTCGAACCGGGATCCTTCTGCCGGTCCCTGCGCTTTGCCCCATGTGCGCTTAACCCGCTGGGCTACCGCCCGACCCCATCTCTATTTCTATTGCCACCTGGGCTATCACTGAGGTTCAGTGCCCACACTGCTTCCAGTGACCATTTTTTCCTTATTACTATTTTTAAAGATAGGATAGAGAAGTTGAGAGGACCGGGGGAGTGTGGTCCAGGAGGTGAGGTGGCCCAATGGATAAAGCATTGGACTCTCAAGCATGAAATCCTGAGTTCAGTCCCCGGCAGCACATGGACCAGAGTGATGTCTGGTTCTTTCTCCGTCTCCTCCTGTCTTTCTCATTAATACACAAAAATCTTTACAAAAAAGAAAAAAGAAAAAAAAAGATAGGGCAGGAGGTTAATAAATAAATAAAATTAGTGATAATGAAATAAAATTAATACACTAAAATTAATGGCCGAGACAGAGAGACACCTGCAACCTTACTCTATTCCTCGTGAAGCTTCTTCCTTCCTGTAGGTGGGGGTAAACGTGAGTCTATCAAGTGCACCATCACCTGGCCTCCTTTTATCCCCCTTCTTTTAAGATCCACTGCCACCTCCTGGACCACTCCCCTTCTTTTAAGATCTGTCATGAATGAGAGAGGGAGGTTGGGAGTAGATCACATAATGGTTCTAGAAACTCTTCTGCCTGAGGCTCCAAAGTCCCTCGTACTACCATCAACCAGAGCTGAGCAGGGCTTTGGTAAAAAAAAAGTGGGAGGCAGTTGTTGCACACCTGGTTGAGCGCACACATTACAGTGCACAAGGACCCAGGTTTGAGCCCCCGGTCCCCACCTGCAGGGGGAAAAGCTTTGCAAGTGGTGAAGCAGGGCTGCAGGTGTCTGTCTCTCTCCCTCTCTATCTCCCACTTCCCTCTTGATTTCTGGCTGTCTCTAACAGCCAGAATCTAATAAAGATACACACACAAAAAGATGATAAAAAAGAGACAGAGAGATACAGAGACAGAGAGAGAAAAAAGCAGAGCCTCCAGGGCCAAGTGGTGGCACACCTGGTTGAGCGCACATGTTCTAGTGCTCAAGGACTCAGGTTCGAGCCCCTGGTCCCCACCTGCAGGGGGAAAGCTTTGCGAGTGGTGAAGCAGGGCTGCAGGTGTCTCTCTCCCTCTCTGTCACCCCCTTCCCTCTCAATTTCTGGCTGTATCTATCCGTAAACAAGTAAAGGTTTTAAGATTTTATATAAAAAAAATAAAAGGAGCAGAGCTCTGTCACATGCAAGGCTGGGGATTGAACTCAGGACCTCACACTTGAGAGTCCAATGCTTTATCCCTTGTGCCCCCTCAGGATTCAACTTAGGCTCTTATACCTGCTCCATGTCATCATCTTCACCCCATGGGCTGGGTTTTTAGGGGCTTGGGGTGGTGATTCCTGAGCTGAGTCATGCTGACAACCCTGGTCCTCCCTGCCCCCCCAGATCCGGATGCTGGGGTATTGCTGTCAGCTGGTGGGCGGGGTCCTGGTGGCTCAGAGTCCTGGCTCGGACACAGGGACCCGCCTGCTGACACTGTCATCCCAGCTCAGCCACTGCAGGACCGTCCTGAGGCTCTTTGATGACCTCACCATGTTTCTCTACACCAAGCAGTACGGCCTGGGGGCGCAGGTAATAGATGGGGGGGTCCCTCCCAGGGCTTAGATGGTGTGTGTGTGGATGTGGGGAGCCGGGGGTGTCTTCTTATATTTTTAAAAATAATTTTATATTTGATAGAGACAGAAATTGAGAGGGAAGGGGGAGATAGAGAGGGAGAGAGACAGAGAGACACCTGCAGCCCTGCTTCACCACTTGTAAAGCTTTTCCCTCCTGCAGGTGGGGACTGGGGGCTTGAACCCGGGTCCTTGTGCATGCTAATATGTGTGTGTGTTCAGCCACCACCTGGCCCCTGGCCTATTTTTTTTTCATTATTATTATTTTATTTATAAGGCTGGATGGTGGTCTACCCAGTTGGGCACAGATGTTACAATGCACAAGGACCCAGGTTCAAGTCCTCAGGCCCCACCTAGTGGGTGAAGCAGGGCTGCAGGTGTCTCTCCTCTTGATTTCTCTCTGGTTCTATTTAAGAAAAAAGGAATGTAAATGAAATGTGATATATATTTACCTGGCTGAGAGAGCTACAGAGAGGAAGAAAACTTGATAGATGAGAGACCCCAGAGCCCTGCTGAGCTCTGGCTGATGGTGGTGCTGGGGATTGAACCCGGACCGCAGAGCCTCAGGCAGGCAAGTCTTTTTTGCAAAACGACTGTGCTGTCTTCCCCTACTAGTCATGAAGTCTTGACTCCTTTTTTGGGTCCTTCTTGCTCTCCTGTTCTATGTGGGGTCAAATCCGAGGCTTCCCACAAGGCTCGTTCTTGATAGAAGCCGTTTTTTTAAATTTTCCCTTTTGTTGCCCTTGTTGTTCATTGTTGTTGTAGTTATTGATGTCGTTTTTGTTGGCTAGGACAGAGAGAAATGGAGAGAGGAGGGGAAGATAGAGGGGGCGAGAAAGAGACACCTGCAGACCTGCTTCACCGCCCGTGAAGCGACTCCCCTGCAGGTGGGGAGCCCGGGGGCTCGAACCGGGATCATTAAGCCAGACCTTACGCTTTGTGCCACCTGCGTTTAACCCGCTGCGCTACCGCCCGACTCCCCATTTTAGGATTTTTTTTTTTTAATCTTTTACTCGTGTTTTTTTTTTTTTAAGATTTTATTTATTTATGAGAAAGAAAGGAGAGAGAAAGAACCAGACATCACTCTGGTACATGTGCTGCCAGGGATTGAACTCGGGACCTCATGCTTGAGAATCCAGTGCTTTATCCATTGCGCCACCTCCTGGACCCATTTTAGGATTTTAAGGCTTTTGCTTTCTTCTTCTTTTTCTTCTTCTCCTTCTCCTTCTCCTCCTTCTCCGCTGGTGAACTAGCTTGCTTGGCTAGTCAGCTGCTTTGCCCTGTGAAGTCTGTCTGTCTCTGTCTCTCTCTCATCATCATTAAAGAATAAATCTGGGGCTGGGGAGATAGCATAATGGTTATGCAAAGAGACTTTCCCTGCCTGAGGTTCCCAGGTTCAGTCCCTAGCACCACCATCAGCCAGAGCCGAGCAGGGCTCTGGATAAAAAAAATAATGCCAGGGCCAGGCAGTGGCATGCTTGGTTAAGTGCACACATTACAGTGCGCAAGGACCTGGGTTGAAGTCCCAGGTCCACATCTGTAGGGGCAAAGCTTCATGAGTGGTGAAGCAGGGCTCCTGGTGTCTGTCTCTCTCTCTTTTTTATCTTCCCCTAATCTAACTTCTCAGTTTTTTTTCGTCTCTATTCAGTAATAAGTAAATAAAATAAAAGACAAAAACTTAAAAAAAAAAAAAAATCCCACAAGGGAGTCGGGTGGTAGCGCAGCGGGTTAAGCGCACGTGGTGCAAAGCGCAGGGACTGGCCTAAGGATCCCGGTTCGAGCCCCCGGCTCCCCACCTGCAGGCGGTGGGTAAAGCAGGTCTGCAGGTGCCTCTGTTTCTCTCCTTCTCTCTGTCTTCTCTTATTCCCTCCATTCCTCTCTGTCCTAACAACAACGACAGCATCAAGAATAATAATGACTACAACAATAAAACAACAAGGGCAATGAAAGGGAATAAAAAAATATTTTTTAAAAATCCTACATATGTAAAGAGTTCTTACAAAGTAACAAGAAGAAGGCAGGGCTAGGGAGACAGCAGAGTGGTTCTGCAAGAAGACTGTCCTGCCTGAGGCTCTGTGGTCCCAGATTCAATCCCCAGCACCACTATCAGCTAGGACTTGGAGGGCAAATGAAGATGATGATGATAATAATAACAAATCTAGGCCAGCAAAATAGCTCACCTGGATAAAGCAGTGCCTTGCCATGTGCGTGTACCCAAGGTTTGAGAAGCCTCAGGGCTGGGGTCTCTGACTATCTTTCTCTAAAAAATTACAGCAAACCAGCCAGCAACCCTACTGCAAAGTTGGGGGTTCTCCCTGGTGGACCTCCTAGCTGCTCTGTAACTGTTCCCAGAGAGTTTACTAAAATGACCTCATTAAAAAATATGTATTAGCGGGGGCCTGGCAGGAGCGCAGCGGGTTAAGTACACATGCCCGAAGCGCAAGGACCGGCGTAATGATCCCGGTTCGAGCCCCCGGCTCCCCACATGCAGGGGAGTCGCTTCACAGGCGGTGAAGCAGGTCTGCAGGTGTCTGTCTTTCTCTCCCCGTCTTTCCCTCCTCTCTCCCATTTCTCTCTGTCCTATCCAACAACTACGGCAGCTATGACAACAATAAACAACTACAACAAGCACAACAACGACAAGGGCAACAAAATGGGAAAAAATGGCCTCCAGGAGCAAATATATATATTTTGTTGTTGCCTCCAGGGTTATTGCCGGTCCTTGTGCTTTGCACCATCTGCGCTTAACCCGCTGTGATACCGCCCGACTCCATATATATATATTATTAGAAAAAAATCTCTTTGAGTCAGGCTGAGTTGCAGTGCCCCTGGTTGAGCGCAGATGTTACAGTGCACAAGAACCCAGGTTCGAGCCCCAGGTCCCCACCTGCAGGGGGAAAACTTCATGAGTGGTGAAGCAGGGCAGCAGGTGTCTCTCTGTCTCTTTCCCTCTCTGTCTCCCCCGCCCTTCTCAATTCCTCTCAGTCTCTCTCCAATAATAAATAAAATATTTTAAAAAACGAATTAGTGCCTTCTTTTCCAGATTTTTTTAGTTATTAATAGTTTGGTACAAGATTGTAAAATTACAATTGTTTTTTTTTGCCTCCAGGGTTATTGCCGGGGCTCGGTGCCTGCACCACGAATCCACAGCTCCTGGAGGCCATGTTTTCCTCTTTTGTTGCCTCTGTTGTTTTATCATTGTTGTGGTTATTATTATTGTTATTGTTGCTGTCGTTGGATAGGACAGAGAAATGGAGAGAGGAGGGGAAGACAGAGAAGGGGAGAGAAAGACAGACACCTGCAGACCTGCTTCACCGCCTGTGAAGCGACTCCCCTGCAGGTGGAGAGCTACGGGCTCCAACCAGGATCGTTACACCGGTCCTTGCACTTCGCGCCACATGTGCTTAACCTGCTGCACTACCACCTGACTCCCAAGATTACGGTTTTTAAATTTTTTTATCTGTATATATTTTTTTTTTATAGAAACAGCCAGAAATTGAGAAGAAAGGGGTAGATAGAAAGGTAGAGAGACAGACACCTGCAGCCCTGCTTCACCACTTGGGAAGCTTTCCCTCTGCAGGTAGAGACCAGGGGCTTGAACCCAGGTCCTTGCACACTGTAACATGTGCGCTTAACCAGCTGCACCACCACCTGGCCCCTTCTTTTCCAAATTTTATTTTGGATAGGGGCAGAAAGAGGAAAGGAGAGGGAGAGAGAGAGATGGAGAGAGACAGAGAGACACCTGCAGCCCTGCACAATTGCTCGTGAAGCTTCCACCCTGCAGAGGATGGGAGCTGGGGGCGGGGGGAGGGACTTGATCCCTGGTCCTTGTGCGCTGTAATGTGTGTTTTCAAGCGGGTGTGCCGCCACCCAGGCCCTAAAAGGACTTCATTTGCACTTGATCCAAGGTGCATCTGTCTCTGGGCTGGGTGTAGGGTGTGAGGCTCCCCCAGGGCTTGACGGAGCCCCTGGGGGCCCGAGTGAGAGGAGTCAGCCTCCCCCTGCCACCCCCCTCACCACATCCACAGGAGGAGGATATCTTTGTCCGTTGTGTGTCCGTCCTGGGCAACGCAGCCGACCAGCTGTACTACCCTTGTGAGCATCTGGCCTGGGCCTCCGACGCCGGTGTCTTACGCCTGGACTCTACCCGCTGGTGGACACTCAGCACGGCCTTCTGGGGCCTCTCTCTTCTGCTAGGGGTCGCCCGGTAAGACAGCAGCTCTCCTGCATGATTCATGGTTCCAAGCCCGTATTGGAGGGAGCTGTGGGGCTGGGGGTCTCTTTTCTTTTGATAAGCTTTTGTTTGCCCCCAGGGTTACTGCTGGGGCTCGGTGCCTGTACCATGAAGCCGCTGCTCCTGGAGGCCATTTTTCCCCCCTTTCGTTGCCCTTGTTGTTTTAGCTTTGCTGTGGTTATTATTATTGTTGATGTCGTTGTTGGATCGGAAAGAGAGACATCGAGAGAGGAGGGGAAGACAGAGAGGGGAGAGAAACACAGACACCTGCAGACCTGCTTCACCGCCTGTGAAGCGACTCCCCTGCAGGTGGGGAGCCGGGGGCTCGAACCGGGATCCTTATGCCGGTCCTTACGCTTTGCGCCAAGTGCACTTAACCCGCTGCGCTACCACCCTACCCCTATAAGTTTTTTTTTAAAACTATTTTATTATCTTTATTTATTTTTTGGATAGAGACAGCCAGAAATTGAGAGGAGAGGAGATCAAGTCTCTTTGCAGGACCATCATGCTATCTGTCTCCTTGCCCACCAGTGGCCCTTTTTTTTTTTCTCCTCTTTTTTTCCCTATCAGGACAGAAATAGCATCTTTCTCTCTCTCGTTCCTCCCTCTGGTCTCTCCAGTTTCTCTGTGGTCTTTCTCTGTCTCTCTTTTGCCTTCAAGGTTATTGCTGGGGTTCGAAAAGTGGGGAGAGAGCGAGACACCTGCAGCACCAGTCATGCTAGTTCCTGTGCACGGCAGTATGTGCGCTCTTCCTGGCGCATCACTGCCCAACACCTTTTTGCTTTTACTTTATTTTATTTTATTTATTTATTTATTTTTAATACATTTATTTATTTTTTCATTGTTGTAGCTATTATTGTTGCTGTTATTGATGTCGCTGTTGCTGGATAGGAAAGAGAGAAATGGAGAGAGGAGGGGAAGACAGAGGGGGGGAGAGAAAGATAGACACCTGCAGACCTGCTTCACCGCCTGGGAAGCGACTCCCCTGCAGGTGGGGAGCCGGGGGCTCGAACCGGGATCCTTCTGCTGGTCCTTGTACTTCGTGCCACCTGCGCTACCGCCTGACTCCCTATTTTGATTTAATTTTAATTTAATTTTATTATTTTAAAAAAGATTTTTTAAAATTTATTTATGAGAAAGATACGAGAAAGAACCAGACATCACTCTGGCACACGTGCTGCCGGAGATTGAACTCAGGACCTCCTGCTTGAGAGTCCAAAGCTTTACCACTGCACCACCTCCCTCCCGGACCACTGCTTGTAATTTTATTTTAACGTCTTTATTTATTTGTTGAATAGAGATGTCAGGAATTGAGAGGGGAGGGGAGACAGAGAGAGAGAGGGAGAGGGAGAGGGTGAGAGAGGAAGAGAGAGAGGGAGAGAGGGAGAAGGAGAGAGAGGGAGAGAGAGGGAGAGAGGGAGACAGAGGGAGAGAGGGAGAGAGAGGGAAAGAGAGGGAGAGAGGGAGAGAGAGGGAGAGGGAGACAGAGGGAGAGAGGGAGAGAGAGGGAGAGAGGGAGAGAGGGAGAGGGAGACAGAGGGAGAGAGGGAGAGAGAGGGAGAGAGGGAGACAGAGGGAGACAGAGGGAGAGAGGGAGAGAGAGGGAGAGAGAGGGAGACAGAGGGAGAGAGAGGGAGAGAGAGGGAAAGAGAGGGAGAGAGGGAGAGAGAGAGAAAGAAAGAGACACCTGCAGCCCTGCTTCACCACTTGCAAAGCTTTCCCCCGGCAGGTTGGGACTGGGGGCTCAAACCTGGATCCTTGTGCATTGTAACGTGCACTCAACCAGAGGCACCACACCTGCCCTCCAACACCTTATTATTATTTTATGTATTTTAATAAGAGAAAGACATGCGGGCGGGGTGGTGCACACCTGGTTGAGAGCATATTACAGCGCACAAGGACCCAGCTTTGAGCCCCCCCCTGATCCCCACCTGCAGGGGGAAAGCTTTTTGCAAGTGGCAAAGCAGGGCTGCAGGTGTCTGTCTCTCTCCTCTCTATCTCCCCTCCCCTCTCAATTTCTCTCTGTCCTATCCAACAAATAAATGAAGATAATAAAAAAACAAACACAAGGTACAGTGAGAGAAACCAGAGCACAGCTCACTGGTGGTGTCCGGGATTGAACTTGGCACCATGGAGCCTCTGGCATGGAAGTTGTCTGCATAACCATTATGCTGTCTCCCCAGCCGTATTACCATTCAATACACAGAACTCAGGGCTAAGACATGCATGGTACTACCAAAGAGTGGCTTTCCCTGGGCCAATTTTCTGATAATTTTACAGAGGGAGGAAAGGGTGGGGAGAGACCCCACAGCCCTGCCCACCCTCCATGGGCTCCCTGGGTGCTGTGCATGGTGCTGAGAGAGGAGAGACCCCACAGCCCTGCCCACCCTCCATGGGCTCCCTGGGTGCTGTGCCTGGTGCTGAGAGAGGAGAGACCCCACAGCCCTGCCCACCCTCCATGGAGCTCCCTGGGTGCTGTTCATGGTGCTGAGAGAGGAGAGACCCCACAGCCCTGCCCACCCTGCATAGGCCTCCCTGGGTGTCACGAGGCAGAGTCCCCCCCATCCCCTCATTGCCTGCCCCATGTCCTTAAGTCCCCTTCCCCCAGGTCCCTGTGGATGGTGGTGAAGCTGAGACAGAAGCTGAGGCAGCCACCAGAGACCCTCATCGGGTATGAGAACCTTCCTCCTGGTCCCTGGGGGCCACCAGTCACCCCACCATCCCAGTGCTGGCCAGATGGGGCCTCACAGCCCCTCCAGATGGGTGGTATACAGGTGGGAAAACTGAGGCACGTGCAAGGCCCCACAGACAGGAAACAGGAGGGCCACATCTCTCTCTGGGCTGACCCTATGCCAGGCCCAGGTTGGAGCCCTGGCAACTACATGGGGAAGCCTCACAAGCAGCAGTGCAGGGCTGGGGTGTCTCTCTTGAGCAGTGGAGCAGGGCTGCAGGTGTCTCTCTCTCCCCATTTCTCATCATTTGTCTGGAGGAAAGAAAAAAATAGCCTCAGGGAGTAGCGGCCACATGCAGCGTCTGAACCCCAATGGCAGCCCTCCTCCACCCCCCAAAGATAAAAATAACCAGACGGACCTTGGTGTGGAGTATGCCTGGAGTGCAGCCTAACCACATCAGCACTGATCGTGGCCCTGGGTCAGAGACCTGAGAGAGGAGAGACCCCACAGCCCTGCCCACCCTCCATGGGGGCTCTCTGGGTGCTGTGCCTGGTGCTGAGAGAGGAGAGACCCCACAGCCCTGCCCACCCTTCATGGGCTCTCTGGGTGCTGTGCCTGGTGCTGAGAGAGGAGAGACCCCACAGCCCTGCCCACCCTCCATGGGCTCCCTGGGTGCTGTGCCTGGTGCTGAGAGAGGAGAGACCCCACAGCCCTGCCCACCCTCCATGGGGGCTCTCTGGGTGCTGCCCATGGCGCTGAGAGAGGAGAGACCCCCACAGCCCTGCCCACCTTCCATGGGGTTCCCTGGGTGCTGTGCATGGTGCTGAGAGAGGAGAGACCCCACAGCCCTGCCCACCCTGCATGGGGATCCCTGGGTGCTGTGCCTGGTGCTGAGAGAGGAGAGACCCCACAGCTCTGCCCACCCTCCATGGGCTCTCTGGGTGCTGTCCATGGCGCTGAGAGAGACCCCCACAGCCCTGCCCACCCTCCATGGGGTTCCCTGGGTGCTGTGCATGGTGCTGAGAGAGGAGAGACCTCACAGCCCTGCCCACCCTCCATGGGCTCCATGGGTGCTGTGCCTGGTGCTGAGAGAGGAGAGACCCCACAGCCCTGCCCACCCTCCATGGGGCTCCCTGGGTGCTGTGCCTGGTGCTGAGAGAGGAGAGACGCCACAGCCCTGCCCACCCTCCATGGGGCTCCCTGGGTGCTGTGCATGGTGCTGCGAGAGGAGAGACGCCACAGCCCTGCCCACCCTCCATGGGGCTCCCTGGGTGCTGTGCATGGTGCTGAGAGAGGAGACCCCACAGCCCTGCCCACCCTCCATGGGGCTCCCTGGGTGCTGTGCATGGTGCTGAGAGAGGAGAGACCCCCACAGCCCTGCCCACCCTCCATGGGCTCCCTGGGTGCTGTGCCTGGTGCTGAGAGAGGAGAGACCCCACATCCCTGCCCACCCTCCATGGGGCTCCCTGGGTGCTGTGCCTGGTGCTGAGAGAGGAGAGACGCCACAGCCCTGCCCACCCTCCATGGGGCTCCCTGGGTGCTGTGCATGGTGCTGCGAGAGGAGAGACGCCACAGCCCTGCCCACCCTCCATGGGGCTCCCTGGGTGCTGTGCATGGTGCTGAGAGAGGAGACCCCACAGCCCTGCCCACCCTCCATGGGGCTCCCTGGGTGCTGTGCATGGTGCTGAGAGAGGAGAGACCCCCACAGCCCTGCCCACCCTCCATGGGCTCCCTGGGTGCTGTGCCTGGTGCTGAGAGAGGAGAGACCCCACAGCCCTGCCCACCCTCCATGGGGCTCCCTGGGTGCTGTGCATGGTGCTGAGAGAGGAGAGACCCCCACAGCCCTGCCCACCCTCCATGGGCTCCCTGGGTGCTGTGCATGGTGCTGCGAGAGGAGAGACCCACAGCCCTGCCCACCCTCCATGGGGCTCTGTGGGAGGGTCAGGGCCAACTCCATGGTTACTGGGAGAGATTGGAGGTCCCTCTGCCTGCACCCCTAGAGCCTCTCTTGCCCTCTTCACCCTCAGCCGGCCACCCCGGAGCCCGCGGAAGGTGTTAGAGACGCAGGTGCTTGCAGAACTGCTGTCTCTCCTGAGCAACGTGGCGGACCTGGCCATCTCAGTCCACTGGCTGCCCCGAGGCCTGCTCTGGTCCGGCCGCCTCCCGCCCTGGCTGCTCGGGCTGCTGGGTACCATCTCCTCACTCCTCACTATCTACCAGGCCGTGTGGTTCGAGCCTGCCACCCCCTGATCCAATCCCAGGACTGCAGGAGGTGAAGGTCCATGATGGGCTGGTGGGCTCCCCCTGGTCCTGGGGGCGCCAGGGCCACTCCCCTGCTCTGGGCGGGGGCTCCTCTCAGTGTCACAGAGGAGCCTCGAGCCCAGCAGCCTCCAGGTGCTGGGATGCCCCCAATCTACCCGGGAGATGGGGGCATGAGCAAAGGGGAATCATTAAATGTGGCGATGATGGTGACAGACCCAGGTGTGACGATTCTTATTTTCTTTCTTTCTCTCTTTTTCCCCTCCAGGGTTATTGCTGGGGCTCGGTGCCTACACCATGAATCCACTGCTCCTGGAGGCCATTTTCCCCCCTTTTGTTGCCCTTGTTGTGGTTATTATTGTTGATGTCATTCATTGTTGGATGGGACAGAGAGAAATGGAGAGAGGAGGGGAAGACAGAGAAGGGGAGAGAAAGACAGACACCTGCAGACCTGCTTCACTGTCTGTGAAGCGACTTCCCTGCAGGTGGGGAGCTGGGGGCTTGAACCGGGATCCTTCCGCCGCCGGTCCTTGCGCTTTGCGCCACCTGCGCTTAACCCGCTGCACTACCGCCCGACTCCCTGCCACCAACTTTCTATTATTCCTCTTCCGTTCTCCTTCCTTCCTTCGCCAAAAATTTCAGAGTGACACTGGGCAGGGGAGACAGCATCATGGCTCTGTAAAAAGACTCTCCTGCCTGAGGCTCTGAGGTCCCAGGTTCAACCCCCCCCCAGCACCACCATCAGCCAGAGTTGAGCAGGGCTCAGCTCTTTCTCTCTGTATCTTTCCCATGATAATAAAACAAAAAGGGGCTGGGCCATGGTGCACCCAGGAGTGACCACGTTACCATATGCACAAGGATCTAGATTCAAGCCCCCATCCCCACCTGCAGGGGTGGGGGGAAAGCTTCACAGGCAGTGAAGCAGGGCTGTAGGTGTTTGTCTGTCTCCCTCTCGATTTCTCTGTCCTATCTAATAAAATTTCTTAAAAAAAAAAAAGCTGTATTGCAGAAAAACCAATGGTTCTGGGCCAGGGGAGACAGGGCACTCGGGGACCCTGTCAATGTGGAGATGAACTTGAATTGGTGCAGGGAGGGGGCGGTGGTTAGTGTACAGACATCCGTCATGGGCAGCTAAGAAACTGTCTTCTTGGGCTGCTGGGTTTGGTACAGCTGGTTGAGCGCACACATTACCACGTGCAAGGCCCCAAGTTCAAGGCCCCGTTCTCACCTGTAGGGGGGAAGCTTCATGAGTGGTGGAGCAGGGCTGCAAGTGTCTGTTTCTCCCTATCTCTTATTATTATTTCTTTTCATTTCTTTTTCCTCCAGGGTTATTGCTGGTGCTCGGTGCCTGCACTAGGAATTCACTGCTCCTGGAGGCCATATTTCCTCCTTTTGTTGCCCTGGTTGTTTACTGTTGTTGTTATTATTGTTGCTGTCATTGTTGTTGGCTAGGACAGAGAGAAATCGAGAGGAGGGGGGAGAGAGGAGAGAAAAGACACCTGTAGACCTGCTTCACCGCTTGTGAATAGATCCCCCCTCCCCCGAAAGAGGGGAGCCAGGGGTTCAAACCAAGATCTTTACGCTAGTCCTTGCACTTTGTGCCATGTGCGCTTAACCCACTGCGCTACCTCCTGGCCCCCAGTTTTTTAAAAATATTTATTTTCCCTTTTGTTGCCCTTGTTTTTTATTGTTGTTGTAGTTATTGATGTCATCATTGTTAGGTAAGACAGAGAGAAATGGAGAGAGGAGGGGGAAGACAGAGAGGGGGAGAGAAAGACAGACACCTGCAGACCTGCTTCACCGCTTGTGAAGCGACTCCCCTGCAGTTGGGGAGCCGGGGGCTCGAACCGGGATCCTTCCGCCCGTCCTTAAGCTTTGTGCCATGTGCGCTTAACCTGCTGTGCTACTGCCCGACTCCCCCTTTTGTTTTTAATGGCCCCAGGAGTGGTGGGAGTTGTGTGAGCACAGAACCCCAGTGATAACCCTGGAGAGGAAAAAAAAGTTTCCATGTGATAATAACTGTCTTTATTTCATTTATTCGTTTTCTTTTTTCTTTCTTTCTTCTTCTGAAAACCAACCCCCAAGAAGCTGCTTCTGAGACTTTTTTTTTTCCTTTATTGCTAGAACCAAATCTGATAGTCCTAAGCATGGGGACCAGTTCCCACAACCCACCTGCCATGCCACCCCCCCCTCCAAAGGGCAGAGCCTCTGCCTAGCAGCAGTCTTGGTTGTGGGGGCTGCAGGAAATTGGGGGGGCACCAGAGGGAGTAACTGCCCCCACAACAGCAGGGGTACGTTAGTGCCCCCTGGGGAGGATTCCCCCCCACCCTCCCCCCACTATGTGGCCCATCGGCAGATCCTGGAGTTACCAGGACACACTGGGGTGGGGGTGGGGGTGGGGCACAAGGCTGGTGCCTCTTGCAGGCAGGCCTCCAGGAATGCTCACCAGCATACAGGGGACCCAGATTCTGTCTTTTATTATTATTTTTTTCTCTTAAAGTGCTCTGATTGCTTCTCCGTACAAAGACACCCCCCCTTCCACACACACCGAGGGACATGTGACAGACAAGTTCTGCAGAGTCTCAGGTGTGTGTGTGGGGGGAGGGGGAGGGGACAGAGGGGAACCGGGGAGGGGCTGGCGTGGGGACAGAGACAAGGGGACATGGATGCCAACTCACCCAGTGCGTTGGGCACCGCTGGCTCCCTGGACACTTGTCACCCCTACCTCCCCCCTAACTCCCTCCACACCCAGAACCTCGGGGCTGGACTGATGTGCCCTTTGGGACACCAGCCCACTTGCTTCCTGTCACAGGGGGCTGGGGACACTCAGGTGTGGGGCAGCTGAGAGCCTGGGGGACAGCCAGCCCCCACAAAGCCCCCTCAACAACCCCAGGACCAGTCAGTAGCCAAACTTAAGTGGGGCATTCAGACCCACGGGACCCCGACCCCTGGCCTTGGGGTGCCCGGGACCCCCACTAACACGCTCTGGCGTGTCCTGGTGATCTGGGGCTGTCTATGCTTTCTCAGACTGCGCTCTGGCCAGGCTATTTCTGGGGGACCGCCCCACCCTCCCCTCAGTCCATCACCTCCCTCCCCCACCTGGGAAGAGTCAGCCTTCTCCGTCCGCACACAGGGGGTGCCAGGACTTCCAACAAACAGGAGGAACCCAGCTAACCCTACAGCAATCTTGGGGACCCCAGGCTGGCACCCCCCTATAGCAGTCTGCTCAGGAAGGGAGGAGGGGCGGCAGGGAGGGGGCACCACACCCCCCCTCCGTTAGAAGAAGATCACATCTTCGTTGTTGGCATCATCCTTGTCCTGTGGGGCAGTCGGTGGGGGCACAGGCTGGTAGGGGGGTCCCCCGCTGCTCTTGAAGGAGAAGCCTTCAGGGGTGAGGTCCACGGGAGCGGGACTGGAGGCTGGGAAGCAGGGGTCTGGAAGGGGGGGGGGGTTCAGGGTGTTAGGATCGGCCAGCCGCCAGGCTGGGAATTAGGGGAGCCCTGCGGTGGGCTGGGGGGCTCACCTGGAGGGGCCAAGGGGGCTGAGGGTCCCTGGGTGCTGGACAGGACGGGACTCAGGGAGCGGCGGCTCCGGGAGGCACTCTCTTCTTTGCCCATGAACTTGATCAGAAGTGGAGGCTGCCTCAGGTCAAAGGGGACTGCAGGGGGGGGAAAGGAAGCGGCAAGGTGGGGTGACTGGGGGGGCCCTTACTTCCTGAGGGCAGTGGATTCAGGGCCCTGGCACCCAGCATGATGCCCCACAGAGAATTACTATATATATATCTCAGTGCTATGTATCCATTGCTCCTGGTGGCCATTTTTTCCATTATTATTATTGTTGTCATTGCTGCTATTGTTGGATAGGAGAGAAACTGAGAGAGAGGAAGACACAGAGAAAGAGAGAGAGGGTGAGAGAGAGAGAGAGAGACAGACCTGCCTCACCGCTTGTGAAGCTTCCCCCCTGCAGGTGGGGAGCCGGGGGCTCGAACCGGGTTCCTTAGACCGGTTCTTGTGCTTAGTACCAACTGCGCTTAACCCGGTGTGCTAGTGCCCAGCCCTGGCTCAGCTCTGGCTGACGGTGGTGCCGGGGATTGAACCAGAGACCTCAGAGCTTCAGGCAGGAGAGTCTGTTTGCAGAACTATGATGCTGTCTTCACAGCCCTATAGATGTACTGTTATTATCATTTTAAAATTTATTTACTTATTCATGAGATAGGAGAGAGAGAAAGAACCAGACATCACTCCGGTCTATGTGCTGCTAGGGACTGAACTCAGGACCTCATGGTTGAGAGTTCAATGCTTTATCCACAGCACCACCTCCTGGATCACCTATTATTATTATTGTTATTAGGTAACTTTTTTTAGGGAGAGAGAGACAGACAGCATACCACCCAAGCTTCCTTTTGTGAGGTGGGGCCTGCCTCGAACCTGAGACTGGCAGGTGGCAAAAGCTCAAATTCAAGGCTTGGTGCAAGCAAAGGTGTTTACTTTTGCTGAGCAAAGCTCCATGCGGGTGCCATAAGTTTCCTGATTTATTGTTTAATGTGAGTCTGGGGAAGGAGCCTGGGGCCAGGCTTTTCATCCTTTCAGTAGAAAACAGAAAAGAGAAAAAGACCGGAAGCCCTGCCCACCCTCCATGGGCTCCCTGGGTGCTGTGCCTGGTGCTGAGAGAGGAGAGACCCCACAGCCCTGCCCACCCTCCATGGGGCTCCCTGGGTGCTGTGCCTGGTGCTGAGAGAGGAGAGACCCCACAGCCCTGCCCACCCTCCATGGGGCTCCCTGGGTGCTGTGCAGGGTGCTGAGAGAGGAGAGACCCCACAGCCCTGCCCACCCTCCATGGGCTCCCTGGGTGCTGTGCACGGTGCTGAGAGAGGAGAGACCCCACAGCCCTGCCCACCCTCCATGGGGCTCCCTGGGTGCTGTGCAGGGTGCTGAGAGAGGAGAGACCCCACAGCCCTGCCCACCCTCCATGGGGCTCCCTGGGTGCTGTGCCTGGTGCTGAGAGAGGAGAGACCCCACAGCCCTGCCCACCCTCCATGGGGCTCCCTGGGTGCTGTGCCTGGTGCTGAGAGAGGAGAGACCCCACAGCCCTGCCCACCCTCCATGGGCTCCCTGGGTGCTGTGCCTGGTGCTGAGAGAGGAGAGACCCCACAGCCCTGCCCACCCTCCATGGGCTCCCTGGATGCTGTGCATGGTGCTGAGAGAGGAGAGACCCCACAGCCCTGCCCACCCTACACAGGGCTCCCTGGTGCTGTGCAGGGTGCTGAGAGAGGGGAGACGCCACAGCCCTGCCCACCCTCCATGGGGCTCCCTGGGTGCTGTGCCTGGTGCTGAGAGAGGAGAGACCCCACAGCCCTGCCCACTCTCCATGGGCTCCCTGGGTGCTGTGCCTGGTGCTGAGAGAGGAGAGACCCCACAGCCCTGCCCACCCTCCATGGGGCTCCCTGGGTGCTGTGCATGGTGCTGAGAGAGGAGAGACCCCACAGCCCTGCCCACCCTCCATGGGGCTTCGTGGGAGCTATCCGTGGTGCTGACAGACCTACAGCCCCGCCCCCTGGGTGCTGTCCGTGGTGCTGAGCGGAGCCTGCCTCACCTGAGCTATCCGAGCGCAGGGAGCCACGACTCTTGCCCTTGTCCTTGGCCCCCTTGGTGAAGGCGGCCAGCTTGGTGGGGATCTGCTGCTGCACGGCCGCCTGCCGCTGGAACTGGTTGGTGGCGCTCAGTAGCTGGATGGGCACGTCGCTCTTGGCCATGGTGCTGTCTCGGCGGGTCCCCTCGGGCCGCTCGGCGCTAAACTCAGGGCTGACACCAGGGGGCAGCAGCAAGCTCCCCCGAGGGCCCAGTGCTTTGGAGTCCAGCCCTTCCCCATTGAAGCTGGGAGGGTGACTGGCGGGCTGGGCCTGGAGGGGAGAGAAGTGCTGGGATCCCACCAGTAATGGTGGATGGATGGATGGATGGATGGATGGATGGATGGATGGGTGGATGGATTCATTCATTCATTCCTCCCACCTCCACCCCCCAGAGCCCTTGCTCAGCTCTGGCTGATGGTGGTACTGGGGATTGAAGCTGGGACTTCAGAGCCTCAGAAAGGAGAGTATTTTGCAGAATCACTGTACTGTCTTCCCAGTCAATAAACATGTCATTATTTTTAATGACACAGAGAGACAGAGAGAGAGAGACACCAGAGCCCTGCTTAACTCTGGCTGATGGTGGTGCTGGGGATTGAACCTGGGACCTCAGAGCCTTAGGCAGAAGAGTCATTTGCAGAACCATGATACTATCGCCCTTTCTCCCTCTTAAATTTTTTTTTTATTATTATTTTCCCTTTTGTTGCCCTTTTTTTTTTAAATTGTTCTAGTTATTGTTGTTGATGTCGTTGTTGTTGGATAGGACAGAGAGAAATGGAGAGAGGAGGGGAAGGCAGAGAGGGAGAGAGAAAGACAGACACCTGCAGACCTGCTTCACTGCCTGCAAAGCGAACTGAGATCCTTATGCTGGTCCTTGTGCTTCCTGCCACATGCACTTAACTCGCTGCACTGCCCCCCGACCCCCCTTTATTTCTGTCTAGATATTAACTTATTAGCAGAGAGAGAGAGGAGAGAGAGAGAGAGAGGGGAGCATAGCCTTCCTCTGTCACATGTGGCTGGGGACTGAACCTGTGACCTCGTGCTTGAGAGTCCAACGGCTTATCCGCTGTGCCATCGCCCAGGGAGCCAGCCAGCCAGCCAGCCAGCCTCCCTCCTCCTTTCATATTAACTTGTTGGCACGAGAGAGAAGGGGGAAGAGAGAGAGAGAGAAGCAGAGTATCCCTCTGGCACATGCAACACAAAAGGCTCGAACTTGGGGCCTCTTGCCTGAGAGCTCAGCACTGCACCCATCTGCCAAGAAGCTCTTTTCTCCTCCTCTTCTTTTTCCTTTCTCTTTTTAAAATTCTTTTAAAAAATGTTTAAAATATTTATTTATTCCTTTTTGTTGCCCTTGTTTTTTATTGTTGTAGTTATTAACTGCTGTTGTTGTTGTTGTTGGCTAGAACAGAGAGAAATGGAGAGAGGAGGGGAAGACAGAGAGGGGGAGAGAAAGATAGACACCTGCAGACCTGCTTCACCGCCTGGGAAGCGACTCCCCTGCAGGTGGGGAGCTGGGGGCTCGAACCGGGATCCCTACGCTTTGTGCCACCTGGGCTTAACCCGCTGCGCTACCACCTGACTCCCTTTTTTTTTAATAAACATTTATTATTGGATAGAGACAGAGAGAAATTGAGAGGGCATGGGGACAGAGAGAGGGAGAGACACAGAGAGACAACCTGTAGCCCTGCTTCCCCACTCTGGTGGGGACCGGGGGCTCGAACCTGGGTCCTAGCACACTGTACTGTGGGTGCCCCACCGTCTGCCCCCTTCTTTGGCTTCCTTTGATATTGATCTCTTGGCATGAGAGACAGAAGACAGAGACAGCTACAGAATCCATCTGGTACATGCCATCCACACAGGGGCCTTGAACTCGGGGCCTCCTTCCCCACCCCTCCCCTCCCAGGGGTCACCCCACCTCGGCCAGGGCCTCGGGTGCTGTGTTCTGCTTCTTGAGCCTCCGAAGCTGCTCCAGGCGCTCGCGATCCCGCTCCAGGGCGCGCTGGGCCTCCCGCAGCCGCTCCAGGTCGTGCTGGTAGGCCCGGCGTTGCCGTTCCAGCTCCCCGCGCTCCTGGCGCAGCTTCTGCTCCAGCTGGCGGGCCTCGCTCTCCCGCGCCTGCAGCCGCCCGGCCTCGGCCTCCAGCTCCCGCTGCTCCGCCGCCCGCGCCCTCTCCCAGCGCTGCTGCTCCTGCCGCTGCTCCGCCTGCAGCTTGTGGACGGCCGCCAGCTCCTCCCGCTGCTTCTCGAAGGTTCGCTGGCGCTCCTGCTCCAGGAGCAGGCTGCCCCGCGTGGACTGCAGCCGGAGCTGGCGCTCGCGTTCCTGCAGGCTGGTGCGTTGCATCTCCACGCAGCTGTCCTGCTGGGCGATGGCCGCCTGGGGGGGGACAGGTGGATGGCCGCAGGGTCACGGGGTGCAAGGCCTTGCCTGGGGCCTCCCCCCAAGCCAGGCCTGCTAGCCTGCAAATGCCCCGGTGCTCAGGGTGGGCACTCTGCCCTGCTCCTCTAAACCCCTACACCACCCTGCAGGCCAGTGTGGGGGGAAAAGTCTTCTCACTTCCCAGAATGCCTTGGCCTCGCCTGGATTTCCCTAGCCCTCCATCCCTACCCCCAACACACGTTTATTTCCTTCCTTCCTTTCTTCTTTCTATCTTTAATATTTATTTATTTATTTATTTATTTATTCCCTTTTGTTGCCCTTGTTGTAGTTATTATCATTGTTGTTGATGTCGTCGTTGTTGCATAGGACATACAGAAATGGAGAGAGGAAGGAAGGAGAGAGGGGACAGAGAAAGACAGACACCTGCAGACCTGCTTCACCGCCTGGGAAGCGACTCCCCTGCAGGTGGGGAGCTGGGGGATCGAACCGGGATCCTTATGCTGGTCCTTGCGCTTTGCGCCACCTGCGCTTAACTCGCTGCGCTACCACCTGACTCCTAGCCTACAAGTTCTGAAGATTCCAGCGCTCAGTGCACCCTGCCCTGCCTCTCCCCCGCCCTCCACCCCCGCCCCGAGGTCCCATACCTGCAGGCTGAGGAGTAGCTGGGACAGCGTGTGGATTCTTTGCAGGAGCTAGGCAGGGAAAAGGGGCGGGAGGAGAAAGAGATTGGGCTTGTGACCCAGAGACAACCCAGGGGTGAAGGGGTGGCAGGACGATGGGGTTCCCCCACCCCGCCCTGCCTACCTCAAATTCCAGAGTGGGCGGATGGGGCCGGGATTCAAGGTGAGGGCTGTCATCCTGAAGAGACCAAGAATCTATAGTTAGGTTCTTTTTTTGCTTTCTTTCCGTCTTCCTTCCTTCCTTTCTCTCTGTCTTTCCTTTCTCCTTCCCTTCCTTCCATTTTACCAAAGCCCTGCACAGCTCTCTGGCTGATGGTGGTGCTGGGGTTTATTAAACAAGGGACTTCAGAAAGTCTATTTACTTGCAGAATCTCTCTCTTTCCCTATTTAAAAACCAAAACTTGGGGGGGCTGGATGGTGGTGCGCATGGTATCATGCATAAGGACCTGGGTTCAAGCCCCTGATCCCCACCTACAGGGGGGGCAGCTTCTTGAGTGGTGAAGCAGGGCTGTGGGTCTCTCTCTCCCCCTCTCAAATTTCTTTGTCCTTACCTACACCCACACCCAATCCCATCAGGACAGGGAGATTCACTGTGCAGACACAGAGTTACAGCAATAACTCAGGTGGCAATAGAAAAAAAGGGGGGGGTTGGGCAGTAGCGCAGTGGGTTAAGCGCAGGTGGCACAAAGCACAAAGACTGGTGTTAAGGATCCCGGTTCGAGCCCCCGGCTCCCCACCTGCAGGGGAGTCACTTCCCAGGCGGTGAAGCAGGTCTGCAGGTGTCTGTCTTTCTCTCTGTCTTCCCCATCTCTCTCCATTTCTCTCTGTCCTATCCAACAACAACGACAGCAAGAACAACAACAACAATGATAAAACAACAAGGGCAGCAAAAGGAAAAAAAAAAGCCTCCAGGAGCAGTGGATTCGACGGAGCCCCAGAAATAGCCCTGGAGGAAAAAAAAAGTTTTGGGGCAATAGCACCATGGTTCTGCAAAAACAAAACAAAACAAACAAACAAACAAAAAACCACCAAAGTCTCCTGCCTGAGGTTCTTTCTGGTCTTGTCTGTATCTCTTTTATTTAAAAACAAGGGGAAGGCCAGACAGTGGTTACCCAGTTAAGCGGAGAAAGCTCACGAGTGGTGAAGCAGGGCTGTAGAGCCCTCTCTCTCTGTGTATCTCCCCCTCCCTTCTCAATTTCTCTCTCTAGCCAATAATAAACTTAAATAAAAAATATTAAGGTTCAAGGTCCTGGGTGCTCTCTCTCTCTCTCTCTCTCTCTGAACATTGCTCAGCTCTGGCTGATGGTGGTGTGGGAAGATTGAGTCTGGGACTTCGGAGCCTCAGGTATGAGAATTTCTGATTTTTTTGATTTAAATAAAAAAAATAAATTTATTTATTTTCCCTTGTTACTTTTGTTTTATTGTTGTCATTGTTGTTGGATAGAACAGAGAGAAATGGAGAGAGGAGGGGAAGACAGAGAGGGGGAGAGAAAGATAGACACCTGCAGACCTGCTTCACCGCTTGTGAAGTGACTCCCCTGCAGGTGGGGAGCCGGGGGCTTGAACCGGGATCCTTATGCAGGTCCTTGCGCTTCATGCCACGTGTGCTTATTAACTTGTTGCACTACTGCCCGACTCCCCAGAATTTCTTTGTATAACCATCATGCTAACCACTCCCCCGTCTCTCTTCCCCTCTCCTCTCAATTTCTGTCTTTATCAAATAAATCAAATACAGAGGACTGGTTGTGAGGTCACGGTGCAGAATCCAAGGCTGTGGGTCTCCAGATAAGATCACAGCTGCCGGGGCCTGGTGCTGGTGCACCTGGTTGAGCGCACATGTTACAGTGCACAAGGACCCAGGTTCGAGCCCCCTGATCCCCACCTGCAGGGGGAAAGCTTTGCGAGTGGTGAGACAGGGCTGCAGGTGTCTGTCTCTCTCCCTATCACCCCCTTTCCTCTCGATTTCTGGCTGTCTCTATCCAATAAATAAAGATAATTAAAAAAAGATCACAGTTTCCCCCCAACACCGCCCCCCCACACCTGGAACCACCTGCATGCACATCTGCCTGAATGTCACCTGGGACAGGAGGGGCTCTAATTGCTGGGAGCTCCGGGGGTCCCCGGGGCAGGTAGCTCCCCCAATACAGTGACAATGGGGGCTCTCCAGGGACAGCCCCCAAGGAACCCCACGGTACCTCTTGGACAGTTTCCTCGGAGGCTTCTGGGGTGTCGCTGAGCAGGGGGGTGGGGCTTGCAGGGGTCCCCTGCCCATCTCGATATGTGGGGTCACTGCTCCAGCTCTTCATCCGGAAACTGCCACCTGGGGACCCCAAGTGGGAGCATGAACAGGATGGGGGGATGCCCCCACGTCTGCTCCCCCTCCTCTATCAGAATGGGGGCGAGGGCTTGGAAGAGGGGTGCACCTCAAATGGATCCGCTCGACTGGGCTGTCAGAATTGGACATCCAGCACCCGCTTCCCAGCATCCCCGCCCCACAAAGGTGTACTGGAACCCCAATTTGGATGGGGGGTTCTGGAAGGCTGGGTGGTGGGGGACTGGGGCTCTGCGGAGGACGGGGTGGGTCCATCAGACTCTCTGCTGCCCCCCCGACTGGTCCCTGGGGTTCTACCCACCCATCCACCTACCTGGAGGGTCCGCACTCACTTTTTCCGGGGTTCCCTGTGCTGTCGTACCCCCCAAAGGTCTCAGCTCTACGGGGTAGGGCCCCCAGGCCCCCGCCGCTGTCCTGGGCCTGGCCATTGGCATTACCCAGCCGTCTGCATAGCAAGCTGTGGATGTCCTCAACTGGGGGAAACGGGGGTGGGGGGGGGTCACTGAGCGTGGGGGTGGGGACTGATGGGGGAGGGGGGAGGCCTCTCGGGGGGGGTGTTTGGTGCTCCCATCTCCCCACCCAAATGCAGGATTTCAGTTCACTATTTCATCATCATTTTTTTAAATTTAGTTTTTCTTTTTATATTTCTTTATTTTCCCTTTTGTTGCCCTTGTTGTTTTACTGTTGTAGTTATTTTTGTTGTTGATACTGATGTCATTGTTGTTGGATAGGACAGAGAGACATGGAGAGAGGAGGGGAAGACAGAGAGGGGGAGAGAAAGACAGACACCTGCAGACCTGCTTCACCGCCTGGGAAGCGACTCCCCTGCAGGTGGGGAGCCGGGGGCTTGAACCGGGACCCTTATGCCGGTCCTTGCGCTTTGCGCCATGTGCACTTAACCTGCTGTGCTAATCATCCTCTTTTTTTTTTTTTTTTTTAAAAAAACAAACAACTATTGGTTTTATTTGAGAGGACAAAGAGAGACTGAAAGAGGACGGGGAGAGAGACAGAGAGACACGTGCAGACTTGCTTCATCTCATCTCTGGTTTAAGTGCTTCCCCTGCAGGTGGGAAGCGGGCTTGTTTATTTGTTTGTTTCTTTTCTCCCCGCCCCCCCCCCCCCCCCCCCCGCCCCATCCCAGCCCTGCTCAGCTCTGGCTGATGGTGGTGCTGGGGATTGAACCTGGGATCTCAGAGCCTCAGGCAGGAGAGTCTCTTTGCGGAACCATTATATGTAGGGGTTTGAACCCGGGTCCTTGTGCTGTACTGGGTGTATCATCGCCCTGGCCCTAGTTCATTTTTTTTTTCTTGAGGGAGAGATATCACAGCACCGAATTTGCCAAGGGCAGTTGTGACCAGAGTGACGTGATCGGCTCACCTGGATATGGCGCTGACCTGGGTCACAACAGACTAAACAGAGTCACACCCACGTAAGCTATTTCACTGACCGCCCTCAGCTCCATTCCTGTCTCTTCCTTTCCTCCCTTTAAAGATTTATGGGGGCCAGGAAGTGGCACACCAGGTTAAGCGCACACACTACAGTGCACAAGGACCCAGGTTCGAGCCCTCGGTCCCCACCTGTAGGGGGAGAGCTTCACAAGGGGTGAAGCAGGGCTGCATGTGTCTCCCTCTCTATCTCCTCCCCCCCCCAATTTCTCTCTGCCCCATCCAATAAGTAAATAATTAAAACAATTTATTTATTTATTCCCTTTTGTTGCCCTTGTTTTTTTGTTGTAGTTATTGTTGTTATTGATGTCATTCATTGTTGGATAGGACAGAGAGAAATGGAGAGAGGAGGGGAAGCCAGAGAGGGGGAGATAAAGACAGACACCTGCAGACCTGCTTCACCGCCTGTGAAGGGACTTCCCTGCAGGTGGGGAGCCAGGAGCTCAAACCGGCATCTGATTCTTTTTTTTTTAAATTTTACTTATTTATTCCTTTTTGTTGCCCTTGTTTTATTGTTGTAGTTATTACTGTTGTTGTTATTGATGTCGTTGTTGGACAGGTCAGAGAGAAATGGAGAGAGGAGGGAAGACAGAGAGGGGGAGAGAAACACAGACACCTGCAGACCTGCTTCACCGACTGTGAAGCGACTCCCCTGCAGGTGGGGAGCCGGGGGCTCGAACCGGGATCCTTACGGTGGTCCTTGCACTTTGTGCCACATAAGCTTAACCTGCTGCGCTACCGACTCCCAAAAGATCTTTTAAAAATGAAGAGCAAGGGGCTGGGGGTGGTTGAGGGATGGGGCTCCAGGAACATTTCCCCCTGTGCAAGGACCGGGGTTCAAGCCCCTGGTCCCATCTGCAGGGGGGAAATTTCACCACTTGTGAAGCTTTCCCACTGCAGGTGGGGACCGGGGGCTTGAACCTGGATCCTTGTGCAGGGTAATGTGTGTGCTCAACCATGTGCACCACCACCCTGCCCCTCTCCATTTCTCCTTATCCTATCAAATAACGAAAAATACAGAAGTCAATAAAATAAAATAAATGGGGGCCAGGTGGTGGCGCACCTGGTTAAGCACTCACATTACAGTGCACAAGGACCCAGGTTCAAGCCCCTGGTCCCCCGCCTGCAGGGGGGGGAGAAGCTTCACAAGTGGTTAAGCAGGGCTGCAGGTGTCTCTCTCTCTCTCTCTCTCTCTCTCCCCCTCTCAATTTCTCTCTGTCTCTACCCAATAATAAATTAAAAATATTGCAAAAAAGAAAGAAAAACAACAACAGCAAAATAAATAGTGTGTATGTGTCATGTGTGCGTGTGCGTGTGTGTGGGGGTTTGTTTGGAAGATATCCCAGTAGGAGAGCTTCCCCCAGTGCAATGGGGTCCACACTTTTGAGTCTGGGTCAACTCACAAGGCCGAGCAGATGCACTCTTCAAAGTGAGCTGTTCTGCTGGCCAGGCGAGGGAGCTTTGGGACTTTTGGACATACACACCCCCCACCCCATCCCGCCCCAGTAGATGCCAGCACCAGTTGTAGGGAGGACTCCCACCACTCACTCTGACTCATGGCTGACTTGAGGATAGTCTCTCCTTCCAGGGCACCGCTGGGGTCTCCTGCCCGGAAGAGGAGGCGCGCGGGGCCCGGCTCCTCCAGTGCCAGGCCTCTCATCTCCGCCATCTCCTGGAATATCTGATGCTTCTCACACAAGCTTTGCATGATCTGCTGGTCTTTCCTCGCCAGGCGTTCTGGAGGGTCACACATTGGGGGGGGGCTCGGCCTCTTTTGAGGGAACCTCCCCCCACCTGCCCACTTATGGCAGAGTGGACAGAGGCCACCCAATCCCACCCCCCTCACCCCCTAATATTCCCAGGGAGGGGCTTCTAGAAGTTTCCACAGGAATTATCCAAACGCAACACGGAGTGACTGGTGAACCTCATGGGCCCTGATTTCCTTTTTCTTACCGGCAGAGACAAGAGAAATGGAGAGGGGGAAAGAGACATGAAGAGAGAGAGAGAGAGAGAGAGAGAGAGAGAAGAGAGATACCGGCAGCCCTGCTTCACCGCTTACAAAGCTTTCCCCCTGCAGGTGGGGGACCAGGGGCTTGACCCGGGTCCTTGTTGTTTTTCTTTTTAAATATTTATTTATTTATTTATTCCCTTCTGTTGCCCTTGTTTTATTGTTCTAGTTATTATTATTGTTGTTACTGATGTCATTGTTGTTGGATAGGGCAGAGAAAAATGGAGAGAGGAGGGGAAGACAGAGAGGGGGAGAGAAAGACAGACACCTGCAGACCTGCTTCACCGCCTGTGAAGTGACTCCCCTGCAGGTGGGGAGCCGGGGGCTCGAACTGGGATCTTTCCACCGGTCCTTGCGCTTTGCGCTGTGTGCGCTTAACCCGCTGCGCTAACGCCCGACTCCCAAACCCGGGCCCTTGTACATTGTATCACGTGCACCCAGCCAGGTGCCATACCACCTGGTCCTGAGATTTTTATTTTTTAAACCAGAGTCCTGCTCAGCTCTGGCTGATGGTGATGCTGGGGGTCGAATCTGGAACCTCAGAGCCTCAGGCAGGAGGGTCTGTTAGCAGAACCATTATGCTGCCTCCCCCACCCTTTTTTCCTTCTCCTTAATATAGAGGGTGAGATACAGCTGCACTGCTCATGAAGCCCCCCTCCAACCCCCCAGAGATGCTCCCATTTGATACCTCGGGGCTCGAACCCATGCCTCTCCAGCTTATAGCAGTGTATGTCCTTCACTGAGTTAGCTCTCTCACAAACCCCTCCACTCTGACTAGGCTACTTTTTTTTTTTCTTTTTTGCCTCCAGGGTTATTGCTGGGGCTCAGTGCCCACACCATGAATCCACTGCTCCTGGAGGCCATTTTCCCCCCCTTTTGTTGCCCTTGTTGTGGTTATTATTATTGTTGTTGATGTCGTTCGATGTAGGATAGGACAGAGAGAAATGGAGAGAGGAGGGGAAGACAGAGAGAAAGACAGACACCTGCAGACCTGCTTCACCACCTGTGAAGCGAATCCCCTGCAGGTGGGGAGCTGGGGGCTCGAACTGGGATCCTTACGCCGGTCCCTGCGCTCTGCGCCACATGTGCTTAACCTGCTGTGCTACCGCCTGACCCCCTATCGTCGTTGTTATTAATATTGTTGTTATTGCTGCCCTTGTTATTGGATAGGACAGAGAAAAATGGAGAGAGGAGGGGAAGACAGAAAGGGGGAGAGAAAGACAGACACCTGCAGACCTGCTTCACCACTTGTGAAGCGACTCCCCCGCAGGTGAAGAGCCGGGGGCTAGAACTGGGATCCTTCCGCTGGTCCTTGCGCTTCATGCCATGGGCGCTTAACCCGCTGAGCTACTGCCTGACCCCTCCACTGGCTATTTTTAAATTTTATTTTGAAGGATTTATTTAGTAATGAAAGGGAGAGGGAGAGAAAAAAAGAGGGAGAGGAAGAGGGAGGAAATGAGTCATGCTAGCGTATGTGATACTGTTTTTCCACCCATGGGTGACACGGGGGGGTCAGAAGGCACCCCCTTACCTTGGAAGTCCTTCAACCTCATCTTCCTCTCTTCTTCAGCCTCACTGAAGAGTCCTTCCTCCTCATCTGGACAGCTGTGGAGGCGGGACAAATAGACGGATGGGACTTCTTAGCAGGCTGACCAGAATTGGCCACTGAGCCAATGGTTATTGGGCTTGGTGGATGATTTAGCTCAGGGAGATAAAGGAAAAGGAGAGGCTGGCAAGACAGCATCACGGTTCGCATCACGGTTCTGCAACAGACTCTCCTGCCTGAGACTCTTGAGGTCCTCAGGTTCAATTCCCCAGCACCACCATCAGCCAGAGCTGAACAGGGCTTTGGTTAAAAAAACAAAAAAAAAAAACCAAAACAAAACAAAAAAAACCCCAGAAACAAACCACATATGTAAAGAGTTCTGACAAATCAACAAGGAAAAAAAAAAAAAGCAGAGCCAGGGAGACAGCATAATGGTTCTGCAAAGACTCTCCTGCTGCCTGAAGCTCTGAAGTTTCTGGGTTCAATCCCCAGCACCCCCATCAGCCAGAGCCGTACAGGGCTTTGAGAAAATAACAAACAAACTAAACCAAATAGGGCGTGGGGGGGAGAATAATCACTGCCATTTATCCATTTAGATCCCAGGGATTTTTTCTCTTTCCTTCCTTTCTTCCTTCCTTTTTTTCTTTCTTTCTTGTTCCTCCAGGATTATCGCTGGGATTCAGTGCTGGCACTACAAATCCACTACTCCTGGTGGCCAATTTTTTTAATATATATATTTAATTGGATAGAACAGAGCGAAATGGAGAGAGGAGGGAGAGACAGAGAGGGGGAGACAAAGAGAGACACCTGCAGACCTGCTTCACCACCTGTGAAGCGACTCCCCTGCAGGTGGGGAGCCGGGGGCTAGAACGCAGGTCTGACTGAGGAGGGTAGGGGCTCACCTCTCCACTGCCCTGCGAATGTGGTCCACCCAGGCATTCCTGTCTTCCTTAGAGCTGCTGTAAATTTCGTATATCTCTGGGCCCTGCAGGGAGGCGCTGATGAGGAACATAGCCTTTTCCTCGTTGGCCACTTCTCTCACGATCAGTTTTTGTAGCGAGATGACAGGGCGCTTGTTGTCCTGGGAGGAGGGGGGAGACATGGGTGGGAAGAGAAGGGGAAGAGAGAGAGAGAGAGAGAGAGTGGGGGGGAGGGAAAGAGAGAGAGAGAGAGTGAGAGTCACCTTCCAGTATTTTTTTTTCCTTTTTTATTTTGTATCCAGGGTTCTCGCTGGGGCTCAGTGCTTATACTATAAACCCACTGCTCCTGTGGCCACCCCCCCTCATTTTATTGGCTAGGACAGAGAGAAATGGAGACAGGAAGGGGGAGATAGAGAGGGAAAGAGACAGAGAGACACCTGCAGACCTGCTTTACCACTTGTGAAGCTTCCTCCCAGTGAGCCTGCTTTCTTAAAAAAAAAAAATATATATATATATATTTGGGAGTCAGGCAGTGGAGCAGGTTAAGCAGGTTAAGCGCACGTGGCACAAAGCGCAAGGACTGGAGGAAGGATGCCAGTTCGATTCCCCGGCTCCCCACATGCAGGGGAGTTGCTTCACAGGCGGTGAAGCAGGTCTGCAGGTGTCTGTCTTTCTATCCCCTCTCTGTCTTCCCCTCCTCTCTCCATTTCTCTCTGTCCTATCTAACAACAATGATGACAGCAATAACAACAATGATGAAAAACAACAAGGGCAACAAAAGGGGGGAAAAATTAAGTTTCTTAAAAAAATTATTTGAGGGAGTCGGGTTGTAGCGCAGCGGGTTAAGCGCAGGTGGCGCTAAGCATAAGGACCCGCATAAGGATCCTGGTTCAAGCCCTGGCTCCCCACCTGCAGGGGTGTCGCTTCACAGGCGGTGAAGCAGGTCTGCAGGTGTCTGTCTTTCTCTCCCTCTCTCTGTCTTCCCCCTCCCCTCTCCATTTCTCTCTGTCCTATCCAACAACAATGACAACAATAATAACTACAACAATAAAACAAGGGCAACAAAAGGGAATAAATAAAAATAAATTTAAAAAATTATTTGAGGGAGTCGGGCGGTGGCACAGTGGGGCACATGGCGCAAAGAGCAAGGACCAGCGTAAGAATCCCGGTTCGAGCCCCCGGCTCCCCACCTGCAGGGGCGTCGCTTCACAGGCGGTGAAGCAGGTCTGCAGGTGTCTGTCTTTCTCTCCCCCTCTCTGTCTTCCCTTCCTCTCTCCATTTCTCTCTGTCCTATCTAACAACGATGACAGCAATAACAACAATGATGAAAAACAACAAGAGCAACAAAAGGGGGAAAAATAGAATTTCTTAAAAAAATTATTTGAGGGAGTCGCGCAGTGGCGCAGAGGGGCACATGGCACAAAGTGCAAGGACCAGTGTAAGGATCCCGGTTCAAGTCCCTGGCTCCCCACCTGTAGGGGAAGTCGCTTCACAAGCGGTGAAGCAGGTCTGCAGGTGTCTGTCTCTCTCCCTCTCTCTCTCTCTCCCCCTCCTCTCTCAATTTCTCTCTGTCCTAGCTAATAAAATGGAAAAAAAATCACCACCAGCAGCAGTGGATTCATAGTGCTGGCTCTCGAGGTAAGAAAGAAAGAAAGAAAGAAAGGGGGAAAGAGAGAGAGACCTACAGTACTGTTTCTCATGCATGAAGATTCCCCTCTGCAGGTGGGGAGGAGGGTCTTGAACAGAGATCCTGGCTCATGGTGACGTGTGTACTCAACCAGGTGTACCACCACCAGGTCCTCACTTGTCCTTGTGCACAGGCAGCAGTCAAGAAGTCCCTTCCCCCAGCATCTCCCCCCGCCCCACCCAGGCCCCAGAGTGGGGGGACTGCTCATCTGAAGAGACACACACGTACCACTGAGGCGAAGACGTATTTCTGATCCTTTTCTTGAAGCAGGAGGAGAACATCGGTCAGCAGCACAACCAGCACGTCTGAGGCGAGAACAGTGGAGGGTAGAGCCACTGGCCAAGATGCCACCCCCCCCCACTCCTATCTGTTGTGGTCAACTCGGGATACCACCCACCACTTTTCGGTGGTGCCACCTCTTCTAGACCTTGCCATCAACATGGCGAACCTGGACTCCAACGTGGTCTCATCAATTCAAGATGGCATCTACCATACCAACATGGAACTCTCAACTACAAGCCAGTGCTGTAAATCCAAGATGGCGCCACCAACCCATCCATCCAACAGGGCACCGCTTACTCCATGATGGTGTGACCCACCGTCCCAAGATGGAACAGTCAACTACAAGCCAGTGCTGTAAATCCAAGATGGCGCCACCAATCCATCCATCCAGCATGGCACCCCTCACTCAGTGATAGTGTGACCCATAAGATGACACCCCCACGTGCAAGATGGTGTCATCAATCCACAATGGGTTTCACTGCTTCAAGATTGTGCCAACAATCCAATAAGGCATCCCCCATTGCAACACAGTGCCATCCATTCAAGATGGTGCTGCCACCGGAGACGATATCTACCACTCTAAGATGGCACCGCCCTTCTAAGATGGCCCCATCAACTCTAAGATAGCGCTATCAGTCCAAGATAGTACCATCAATCCAAGAAAACCCACCAAATTCAATATGGCATTCCTCACTCCACGACAGTACCATTCATTTAAGACAGTGCCACTAATCCAAGCTGGCACTTCACAAGTCCAAACTGGTACCTACCATTCTAAGATAGTGCTACCAACACCAATGGCACCCCTCATTTCAACCCAAGATGATCTCATCAACCCAAGATGGTATGCACCATTCCAAGATGGGACCACCAATCCAAATATGGTCTTCCCTCACTCCACGATCGGGCCAATCCAAGATGGTGTCACCATTCCAAGATAGCCTCCCCAACTCCAAGATAGTGTCATCAACACACAATGTATTTCACTACTCCAAGACTGTGTCAACAATAGAATACCATATCCCTCCAACTCCTTGGTAGTCCAGCCATTCAAGATGGTGTTATCAATCCATGATGGCACCCATCATTCCAAGATGGTGCCAGCAACCGAACGAAGATGACACCTACCAACCTAAGATGGTGCCACCATTCTAGACAATCCACCAATCCAGTATGGTATCCCCATTCCACGACTGTTTCATTCACTCAAGAGGGTGCAATCCAAGATGACGCACTGCCCATTATCCAAATGACGGCCGCAACACTCCCAGGGGTGGGCTCACCTTTCAGGCGTCCTGACGTGGTCTTCCAGGACAACATCCCCTCCAGGAGGAGCTGGCGTTGCAGCATGTCCTCCTTGCGGAAGGTCAGCCCGTTCTTGAGTTTGCTGGAGGACTTGACCTCCATCTTGCCTGCAATCTCCCGGAGCCGCTGGCCCTTCTCACATTCATTAACCTTGGCGTCCACTTGGGAGATGATGTCTTTGATGAGGATCAGGGCATGGTTCAGGTCTTCGTAGTCCATGGAGCCAGCTGCCAGACAGACAGACAGACACACACATACACACAGCAGAGAGTCACTATCCTTGCTCGTTGTTGTATGCTTCACAATGGTTTGGTTTTGCTTTCCCCCCGCCAGGAGAATTGGTTTGGCCCTTGCTAGTTTCGCGCCTCTCTTTCTCCCCTACCCCTATGCTACGTAGTTCCAGAGTTCTGGTGTGGCCGCGGGAAGAGAAGGATGCAGGACAAACTAATCACCTGGCCTGTTGGAGCCTCCGAACTTTAACAACAAATGGCGCCCACGTGGACCTGACCTGCGCATCTCTCAGATAAGTGAAGACAATTTGGCTACCTATGCACTATGGCCTTCTCTTCTGCTTGTGAAGAGATCTCCAAAGGCCTCTGCCCTTTCTTCATGAGACTGTTTCGCTGTTTCTGGAACATTTATCTCTGGACCACTCTGTGGTTTCCGCCCAACGCCAGCCTGCAGGAGCCCAATGCCAGCCCACATGAGCCGGCTTTCCGCCGCGTGGCGTGGGACATTGGGCGCAGGCTCCCTCCACGCTGCTCGGCTGCTGGGAACAGGGCACCAGACATGGCGGCCTATCCTGGCCGCCACCCCAGGGCACCTCAGCCCACGCCTTCTGCACGGCTGGCCCGCCCGCCCTCGTGCTATGAAGTCTGGACAGATCCTGGACCCCCCGGAGACCACGGGCTCCCTGCCGAAACTGGGCCCCCTGGCCGAGATCCTCAGCTCGGGTCTGAAGGCAGACGAGCTAGAACACGCAGAGATTCATCCAGAGATCACAACCTACAATTCCTAGAAGTGGAGCTGCATGGGAAGCCACCTCTGGATGGTGACCCCCCCAACAACTAAGACAGTACAGATCTAAATTCGTGTTTAAAATGACATGTCTTCGCAACAAAGGTTTCTCTCCTTGTGTATTAAAGACCATGTTTATGTGTGTGTTTAAAGTTTGGTAACATTAACTTTAAGCTTAAAAATATAACTTTAAGGCTATATTCTTACCAGACAGAATTAAATGAAAAAGGTTTTCAACGTAATTCTCATAAAGATAAAATTAACTTACACTTAAAGTCTGAGGTAAAAATTAGTTAACAATCAATATATTTTAACTAAGTTGGTCTAAAAAAAAAAAACCTGCGCACACCTAGGGTGTGTCCCCATCTGGAATGGGTGTAACAAAAGGTTGAAAGGACGTTGTTGATATGTAAAACTCTCAAATTCCTTCTCAATTAGAAACGTTAGATTGCGCTATGGTTATGCTAATAATTCTCATGCCTGAGGCTTTTTTCTTTCTATGGTTCATGTTTGCCTTTCCACATTTTATTGTTTGAACTTTAAATAGCCTTGGAATCGTGCTGGAAGGGACTTCCAATTGTGATAGAGTTATCAATTGTGGTAAACTTCTAACCTGCTACAAGTTTTGTTTCATAGTAAGTGAATTGCAGCTGTCAAGCTCTCTACAGAAAAGCAGAATTCCGATGGCTGACATTCCCCATCGAGACAGACGTACAACAATTCACCCCCTGGCAATTCTTCGGTGGACATCTGCTTTGGACACTTCTATTGGACTCACTGGTACACCTCGGACACTTTGCACAAAACTAGCAGCTTCCCCTTATGCTGCTGGGTTTCTCAAAGACTGACTGCAGCCATGCCTTGGGACTCTAGGCCTCACCCTCCCCCCATGCTAGAAAATGCAGCGAGTCGGGCTGTAGCGCAGCGGGTTAAGCACAGGTGGCGCAAAGCACAAGGACCGGCATAAGGATCCCGGTTCGAACCCCGGCTCCCCACCTGCAAGGGAGTCGCTTCACAGGCGGTGAAGCAGGTTTGCAGGTGTCTGTCTTTCTCTCCTCCTGTCTTCCCCTCCTCTCTCCATTTCTCTCTGTCTTATCCAACAATGACGACGACAACAATAATAACTACAACAATAAAACAACAAGGGCAACAAAAGGGAATAAATAAATAAAATATTTTAATAAAAAAAAAAAGAAAAAAAAGAAAATGCCTGTCCAAGTAAAGCCCCCAGAGGCAGGAAATGTTTTTTTTTAAGCTGATAAAAGTTTTGCCCACAGAGGCAAAAAATGGCCCCCTCAGGCCTTCCCTTGGCAGCACACTGGTTCTTGTTACTCGCTTACATGTTTCTCCATGTTTGTGCCAGTTTCTTTTTCTTTAATATTTATTTATTTATTTTCCCTTTTGTTGCCCTTGCTTTTTTTTTTTAATTGCTGTAGTTATTATTGTTGTTATTGATGCCATCGTTGTTGGACAGGACAGAGAGAAATAGAGAGAGGAGGGGGAGACAGAGAGGAGGGAGAGAAAGACAGACACCTGCAGACCTGCTTCACTGCCTGGGAAGCGACTCCCCTGCAGGTGGGGAGCCGGGGGCTCGAACCGGGATCCTTATGCAGGTCCTTGTGCTTTGTGCCAGCCAGTTTCCTTTTTGAAAATGCCTGTACGATACAGGTTTCTGTTCACCCCACACCCCTGATACTATGGTCATTTAGTTAAAAAGAAAAGGGGGAATTGTCGTATGCTTTACATTGGTTTGGTTTTGCTCTCCCCCCGCCAGGAGAACTGGTTTGGCCCTTGCTAGTTTCGCGCCTCTCTTTCTCCCCGCCCCCTATGCTACGTAGTTCCAGAGTTCTGGTGTGGCCGCAGGAAGAGAGGGAAGAGAAGGTCCTTGTGCACAGTACAAGCACTCTGTTTGGACGCAAATACGATGTGATGGCACTGTGCCGGGGCTCGAACCTGTGTAGAATGTATATGGCAAGGCACAGTAGCTACCCAATCAGTGTCTCTGGCCTCACTCCCTCTCCTGACAGCTGTCTCTTCTTTCTTCTTGCCCTCTTTCAGCACTGGGGTCTCACAAATGCAAAATCCCACAACTTTTAGGATGATTTTTTTTTTTCTTTAGTGATTTAAAAAAATGACAAAATATCAGGGGTAGAATTCCACACCGTGCCCACCACCAGAGTTCTGTGTCCCCATTCCCTCCATTGGAAACTGCAGTGGTTCTCCCAAAGTCACAGATACGCGCTATTATTTCTAGAACTATCTGTCTCTATATTTATCTCTCTATTTCCCCAATTTTTTTTTTCTATAGTCCTCTCTTTCATTTTAAGTCACAGTTACATCTATTACAATTTTGGAATGTTCTTTTTTTCCCTTTTCCCTCTCTGGGTCTTGATGGAAGTAGGTTTCAGACCCATCTGGTCATCTTCCCACTATCATTTCTCCCCCTCTGGGAGGGGGAGACTATGGACCCAAATTCTTTATGGGATGCAGAAGGTGCGAGGTCTGGCTTCTGTAATTGCTTCTCTGCTGGCCATGGGCGTTGGCATGTTGATCCCTACACCCAGCCTGTTTCTATCTTTCCCTAGTGGTAGACTGACTTCTTAACATTTTCATTTCAGGAGAAGATAATATTAGCATAATGGCTCTGCAAAGAGACTCTCCTGCTTGAGACTCCAAAGTCCCAGGTTCAATCCCTTGTACCATCATAAGCCAGAGCTGAGCCGTGCTCTGAGAAAACAAAGAAATTTCATTTCAGATACAGAGAGAATCAGGCAGGGAGAGAAGAGAGACCCCACAGCCCTGCCTCACCCTCCATGGGGCTCCCTGGGTGCTGTGCATGGTGCTGAGAGAGGAGAGACCCCACAGCCCTGCCCACCCTCCATGGGGCTCCCTGGGTGCTGTGCATGGTGCTGAGAGAGGAGAGACCCCACAGCCCTGCCCACCCTCCATGGGCTCCCTGGGTGCTGTGCAGGGTGCTGAGAGAGGAGAGACCCCACAGCCCTGCCTCACCCTCCATGGGGCTCCCTGGGTGCTGTGCCTGGTGCTGAGAGAGGAGAGACCCCACAGCCCTGCCCACCCTGCATGGGCTCCCTGGGTGCTGTGCCTGGTGCTGAGAGAGGAGAGACCCCACAGCCCTGCCCACCCTCCATGGGGCTCCCTGGGTGCTGTGCAGGGTGCTGAGAGAGGAGAGACCCCACAGCCCTGCCCACCCTCCATGGGGCTCCCTGGGTGCTGTCCATGGTGCTGAGAGAGGAGAGACCTCACAGCCCTGCCCACCCTCCATGGGCTCCCTGGATGCTGTGCCTGGTGCTGAGAGAGGAGAGACCCCACAGGCCTGCCCACTCTCCATGGGGCTCCCTGGGTGCTGTGCAGGGTGCTGAGAGCGGAGAGACCCCACAGCCTGCCCACCTTCCACGTGGCTTCCCGGACGCTGTCCACGGTTCTGAGAAAGGGGAGAGAGGCTGACAAAGGGTGGGAGGCTGCCTACCTTCCGTGTTCTGGATGATTCGTTCCAGCAGCACTGGGTACTTGGTTACGCGCTGAGTGACAAGCAGAATACACTCCTGCACGCCCAAACGCCTCACAATGGAATAGTTGCTGATTTTCTGGGGAAATGGAAAAACCACACTGTGTGTTGGGCCCACGAGGCTTTATCCGCAGACAAGACTGTGGTGAGTCTGTGGCCCGGAAGGGGGACATAGTGGCTAAATAAAGCCTGGGGCTCTCAAGCATGAAGTCCTGGGTTCGATCCGTGACATCACATGTACCAGAAGGATGCTCTGGCTCTTGCTCTCTCTTCCAATCTCTTCCTAATAAATATATATTTATTTATTTGAGAGAGAGAGAGAGAGGGAGAGATATGGGGGCCAGGCAGTGGTACACCTGGCTAAACACACAGACTGTAGTGAGCAAGGACCCAGGTTCAAGTCCCTGGTCCCCACTTGCAGGAGGGAAAGCTTCACAGGTGGTGAAGCAGGGCTGCAAGTGTCTCTCTGTCTCTAATAAATAAATAAAAATGTTTAAGAGAGAGAGAGAGAGAGAGAGAGAGAGAGAGATGGTTATCACTGAAGTTGCCACCAGTGTTGCAGTACGATGACACGATGCCAGGCTTTAAACCCAGGCTGCGTACATGGCAAGGTAGACATCTAGCCAGGTGAGCTCTCTCCCTGGGCCTATCATATAAAAGAATAACAATAACGGGAGTCGGGCGCTAGCGCAGCGGGTTAAGTGCAGGTGGCGCAAAGCGCGAGGACTGGCGGAAGGATTCTGGTTCGAGTCTCCCGGCTCCCCACCTGCAGGGTAGTCACTGCACAGACGGTGAAGCAGGTCTGCAGGTGTCTGTCTTTCTCTCCCCTCTCTGTCTCCCCCTCCTCTCTGTTCTGTCCAACAATAACAACATCAATAACAACAACAATAATAACTACAACAACAATAAAAAAACTAGAAGGGCAACAAAAGGGAAAATAAATAAAGTTTAAAAAAAAAAGAGAGAGAAAGATATCTGCAGACCTGCTTCGCCGCTTATGAAGTGTCCCCTCTACAGGTGGGGAGTGGGGGCTCGAACCCAGATCCTTGTGCTTAGTACTATCTGTGCCTTCCTGGGTATGGCACTGACCAGCCCCCCCCCCCCAATAGATTTTATGTATTTATTCATGAGAAAGAGAGGAAGAGAGAAAGAATCAGACATCACTCTGGTCCATGTGCTGCTGGGGATTGAACTTAGGACTGCATGCTTGAGAGGCCAATGCTTTATCCACTGCACCACCTCCCAGACCACCAAAGTCTCAGGTTCAATCCAGAGCTGAGAGGTGTTCTGGTATTGTCTCTCTCTCTGTATCTGTCTCTCTGCACCTTGCTCTCATTAAACAAATAAACAACAGTATTTAGAAAGAGAGAGACAGAGAGAGAAGGAAAGAATCTGAGGAGACAGCATCATGATTCTGCAAAAAAAGACTCTCCTGCCTGAGGCTCTGAGGTCCCAGGTTCAATCTCCAGCACCGCTGTCAGCCAGAGCTTTGGGTTCTGTTTCTCTCTGAAATAGAATAAATAAAAAGAAGGGGGGGGGGGGACTTGCTGGGAATAGCGGAATCACACAGATTTGAAGTCCCAGTGGCCTAAGAACTAATGATGACACAATGAAATGAAAATTTTTTTTTTGTTATTATTATTTTTAGGTCATTTCTTTTTCTTTTTCTTTCTTTTTTTTTTTTTTAACTTTCTTTCTTATTGGATAGAGACAGAGATATTGAGAAGGGGGAGGTAGAGAGAGAGAGAGAGAGAGAGACAAAGAGATACCTGCAGCCCTACTTCACCACTCGTGAAGTTTACGCTTTGCCGATGGGGAAACCAGCACGCTGTCTTTTTCTTTTTTTTTTTCTTTCTCTTTCATTATTATTATTATTATTACCTCCAGGGTTATTGCTGGGGCTCAGTGCCTGCACCATGAATCCACTGCTCCTAGAGGCCATTTTTCTCCCCTTTTGTTGCCCTTGTTGTTGTAGCCTTGTTGTGGTTATTATTGTTGTTGATATCACTCGTTTTTTATTTTATTTTATTTTATTTATTTTTTGCCTCCAGGGTTATTGCTGGGGCTCAGTGCCTGCACCATGAATCCACTGCTCCTAGAGGCCATTTTTTCCCCTTTGTTGCGCTTGCTGTTGTAGCCTTGTTGTAGTTATTACTGTTGTTGTTGATGCCATTTATTATTGGATAGGACAGAGAGAAATGGAGAGAGGAGGGGAAGACAGAGAGGGGGAGAGAAAGACAGACACCTGCAGACCTGCTTCACCGCCTGTAACGCGACTCCCCTGCAGGTGGGGAGCCGGGGGCTTGAACCGGGATCCTTCCACCGTTCTTAGGCTTTGCGCCACGTGCACTTAACCCGCTGCGTCACCGCCTGACCCCCAATGTGAGTCTTTTTCTTTGGAATATATTATTTACTTTTATTATTTTTTTTTAGATTTTATTTATTTATATGAAAGATAGGAGGAGAAAGAAAGAACCAGACATCACTCTGGCACATGTGCTGCCGGGGATTGAACTCGGGACCTCATGCTCGAGAGTCCACAACCCTATCACTGTGCGACCTCCCGGGTCACTTAATTATTTACTTTATGAGCGAGCTAGATATGAAAGAGAGAAACATCAGAACCCTGATGTTTGCTCTGCTCTGCCTGGTGGCGGCGCTGGGGATTGAACCTGGGACCTTGGAGCTTTGGGCATGAGAGCCTTTTTGGAGAACCACTGTGCTGCCTCCCCTGCCCCACCCATGAGACCCAAGTTACAGAGACGCTGTCTCCACCTTGATCAAGTTCTGGAACTTCTTGCTCTGCTGCAGGAGCAGCTTGTAGTGGTTGACGGCCTCGTTGTGGCTGCTGCAGAAGGCCCCGTAGGTGTCTTTCATCCTCTCCCCGTTTTCACCTGAGAACTGCAGGGAGGGGAGAGCGCGAAAACATTCAGGCGATGGGAGGACAGGAGCTGCCCTGCATCTACGCTACACCAGTACATCCATCTACCCATCTAGCCAGCATCCATCCACCCACCCACCCACCCATCCATCCACCCACCCACCCATCATCCATCCACCCACCCCATCCATCATCCATCCACTCATCCATCATCCATCCACCCACCCACCCACCCATCATTCAACCACTTACCCACCCATCATCCATCCATCCACCCATCCATCATCCATCCATCCATTAATCCATCCATCCTTTTATCCACCCATCCATTTATCCATCCAAACATCCACCCCCAACTTTCCCCATCCATCCATCCATCCATCCACCATTTGTCCATTCAACCATCCTCCCATCCATCCATCCACACATCTGCCCTAACTTTCCCATCCATCCATCCATCCACCCATCCACCCATCCACCCATCCACCCATCCACCCATCCACCATCCATCCATCCCTCCCTCCCTCCCTCTTCCTGAGAAACAGAGGCAGAGAGAGCCTCCCTCCGGCCCCAGGGCTCGAACCCGCGGCCCCGCGCACCTGCTCGAGCAGCAGGTCCCCGATCCTGAGGATGGTGTAGTTGCGCTCGCTGTCGCCCTCCAGCGCCTCCTGGCGACGCGCCTTGAGCCGCGCGAGGAAGCGGCCGTGTAGCTCCAGCAGGTCGTGGGCCGCGGGGAACAGCAGGGCGGCCGCCCGGCCGGGGGGCAGCTCCTCCCGCAGTGCGCGAGCGTACACGCGCAGCAGGATCTTCAGAGTCCGCACGTGGTGCGCCTCGGTCTGCATCAGCTCTGGGGACAGGGGGACATGGGGGACGGACGGACAGGGTCACCCAAAGCACGGCCAGGGGCCTGCTCAGAGCGCCCCGAGCCAGAGCTTCATGAGTGGTTAAGGCAGGGTTGCAGGTGTGTGTGTGTCCCTCTCCCCTTCCCCTCTTAAATTTCTCTTTGATTCTATCAAATCAATGAACCGTTTCAGTTGTTATTTATTAGAGGCAGAGAGAACCTGAGAGGGGAAGGGGACGCAGAGAGGGAGAGAGGCAGAGAGTGACACCTGCAGCCCTGCTCCCTCCCTCGCGAAGCTTTTCCCCCTGCAGGTGGGGGGGGGGCTTGAACCTGGGTCCTTGTGCACTGTAACAGGTGTGCCACCACCCGGCCCCCAGGAATCTTTCTGTCTCTTCCTCTCTATTTCTCTTAAGATTCTATCAAATGAGTTAATTAACTAGGGTTCAAGTCCCCGTTTGTCACCTGAGTGGCGGGTGGGGGGGAAGGGGAGCTCTAGGTGTCTTTCTTAACGCTCCTCTCCCGTCTCAATTTCTCGCTGTCTTATCTAATGATAATAATAATAATAATAAGGAGCTGCGTAGTGGCACACCTAGTACCAGGCACAAGGACCTGCACAAGGATCCCGGTTTGAGCCCCCGGCTCCCCACCTGCGGGGGGGGGGGGGGGGGTCTGCTTCACAAGCAGTGAAGCAGGTCTGCAGGTGTCTCTCTGTCTCTCTCCCTATCTCCCCCTCCCGTCTCAATTTCTTTCTGTCTGTCCTATCCAATAAATTGGAAAAAAAAAAAAAAGTCCACCATGGTCCAGGAGGTTCCTGGAGCCTCTACAAAATAGAATTAATTCAGCAGTGATAGGGCTTTGGACTCTCAAGCATGAGGTCCCGAGTTCGATCCCCGGCAGCAGCTGTGCCAGAGTGATGTCTGGTTCTTTCTCTCTTCTCTGATCTTTTTCCTGAATAAATAAAATCTTAAAAAAAAAAAAAATACTGGGAGTCGGGCGGTAGCGCAGCGGGTTAAGCATACATGGTACAAAGCACAATGACCAGCAGAAGGATCCTGGTTTGAGCCCCCGGCTCCCCACCTGCAGGGGAGTCACTTCATGAGCAGTGAAGCAGGTCTGCAGGTGTCTATCTTTCTCTCCCCCTCTCTGTCTTCCCCTGCTCTCTCCATTTCTCTCTGTCCTAGCCAACAACAACAACATCAATAACTAACAATAATACTATAACAATAAAACAATAAGGGCAACAAAAGGGAATAAATGAATAAATAAATAAATAAATAAATAAAAACATACTCCAGGAGCAGTAGATTCATAGTACTGGTACCGAGCCACAGTGATAACCCTCTCAGAGGTAAGAAAGAAAGAAAGAAAGGAAGGAAGAAAGAAAAGTTAAAAAGCAGTAGCCCTGGAAGAATCTGGAACAAACAAATGTCACCTGTCCTCTTGAGGCTGAGCAAGAAGTCTGCCTGCCAAACTGTCACAGCCATGCCCGGCCCAGCTTGGCACCAGGGTTGGGAGGGGCAGGCCTGGGTAGCTCCACTACCGTGGGTCACCCTGCAAGGTGACGATGACTCAGGCCTGGGCATCCAAGGCCACATGTGTCTGTCTGCAGGGACAGTCAATCACAGAGCCGGCCTGGGCCACCTCCTGCCTCAGCCAGGAGACCCAGGTGGAATTAAGGACAGAAACAAGGAGCCAGGGGACACCGTAGTGGCTCTGCAAAAGACTCTCTGCCTGAGGCTCTGAGGTCCCAGGTTCAATCCCCAGCACCGCCGTCAGCCAGAGCTGAGCAGGGCTCTGGGCTCTCTTTTTCCCTTCTGTCTCTCTCTTTCTCTCACTAAGATAAAATAAGAAAAATATTGAAGAAACAAATAAATCTAGCGGGCTGGGGAGACAGCAGGATGGTTCTGTAAAGAGACTTTCCTGCCTGAGGCTCCAAGATCCCAGGTTCAATCCCCAGCACCACCGTCAGCCAGAGCTGAGCATTGCTCTCTCTGGTGTCTCTTCCCTCTCTTTGTGTCTCTCATTAAAATAAATAAATAAGGGTGTCGGGCTGTAGCGCAGCGGTTAAGCGCAGGTGGCGCAAAGCACAAGGACCGACGTAAGGATCCCGGTTTGAACCCCGGCTCCCCACCTGCAGGGGAGTCGCTTCCCAGGTGGTGAAGCAAGTCTGCAGGTGTCTGTCTTTCTCTCCCCCTCTCTGCCTTCCCCTCCTCTCTCCATTTCTCTCTGTCCTATCCAACAACGACAACAACAACAATAACTATAACAATAAAACAACAAGGGCAACAAAAGGAAATAAATAAATAAAATAAATATTTAAAAAAAGTCTTTAAAAAAATAAATAAAATATTTTATATATGTATCTAGCTAGATAAAATAGGGCTGAGGAAACAGCATGAAGGTTCTGTTAGAAGACTCTCCTGCCTGAGGTTCTGAGGTTCCTGGTTCAATCCCTAGCACCACCATCAGACAGCTGAGCAAGGCTCTGGTTAAAAAAAAAAAAGAAAAAAAAGGGAGTTGGGCGGTGGTGCAGTAGGTTAAGCGCACGTGGCGCAAAGTGCAAGGACCGGCACAGGATCCTGGTTTGAGCCCCCGGCTCCCCACCTGCAGGGGAGTCGCTTCACAGGCGATGAAGCAGGTCTGCAGGTGTCTGCCTGTCTCTCCCCCTCTCTGTCTTCCCCTCCTCTCTCCATGTCTCTCTGTGCTATCCAACAATGATGACATCGATAACAACAACAATAACTACAACAATAAAACAACCAGGGCAACAAAAGGGAATAAAAAAATATCTAAAAAAGGGAAAAAAAAATCTAATAATAGCACTCTTGTAACCACGTGCAAAGATCTAGGTTCAAGTCCCCAGTCCCCATCTGCGGGGGGGGGAGCTTCTTGAGTGGCAAAGTTCGGCAGGTCTCTCACTCACTCCCCTGCCTCTCTCAATTTCTGCTTTTTCCTTTCTTTCTTTCTTCCTTCCTTCATTCCTTCCTTTCTTTCTCTTTTCTTCTCTTTCTCCTTCTTTTTAAGATCTTTATTTACTGGATAGAGACAGCCAGAAATCAAGAGCGTAGTGGGAGATAGAGAGGAAAGGGAGAATGAGAGACACCTGCAGCCCTGCTTCACCATTCGCAAAGCTTCTCCCTGCAGGTTGAGATGGGGCTTGAACCCGGGACCTTGCCCATTGTATCATGTGCGCTCAACCAGGTGTGCCACCGCCTGGCCCCAACCTCACTGTTTCTATGCAAAATAAGTACAAGGACTTAAAAACAGTGTGTGTGTGTGTGGGGGGGGAGGGAGATACCGTCATGGTTCTGCAAGGTGACTCTCCTGCCTGAGGCTCCAAAGGTCCCAGGTTCAGTCCCCTGCACTACCATCAGCCAGAGCTGAGCAGGGTTCTGGTATAATAAATAAAATAAATAATTTTATTATTATTATTATTATATTTTATTTTCCCTTTTGTTGCCCTTTTTTATTGTTGTTAAATCGAATGGAGAGAAATGGAGAGAGGAGGGGAAGACAGACAGGAGGAGAGAAAGACAGACACCTGCAGACCTGTTTCACCACCTGTGAAGCAACCCCTCCCCCTGCAGGTGGAGAGCTGGGGGCTCGAACCGGGATCCTGATGCCAGTCCGTGCACTTTTCTCCATATGCGCTTAACCCGTTGCGCCACCTCCCGGCTCCCACCCTCTCCTTTTTTTTTGATTGATGTAGTAACAAAAGAAAGAGAGAGAGAGAGAAGCAGAACACTCCTCTCTCTCATGCGATGCCAGAGATCGAACTTGGGAAATTCATCCCTGAGAATCCAAAATGCGTTATCTATCCACTGCACCAACTCGTGGGCCATTTATTTATTAATGAGAGAGAGACAGAGTGTGTGTGTGTGGAAGAGAGAGAGAGAGAGAGAGAGGACACGAACCAGTGAACCAGCAGGCATTGAACTCAGGACCGTATGCTTGAGAGTCAAAACACTTTATCTCCTGAGCCAATTCCTGAGCTGCTTATTAATTTATGAATGACAAAGAGAGAGAGAGAGGACAAGCCAGAGC